>NW_005178493.1:9656-40692 GCF_000350225.1 Chondrus crispus | reverse complement strand
GAAACCAAAAATTGAGGGTCATTCGCTGCGACCAACATTGTCGGGGCCGGCCGTCCGGTGGCGAGTCGCGCTATACAGAAGCGTGTTTCCATGGGCCTTATGATAACTACCCCGCGTACCTCCTGAGAAGGTACGGGGGCGCGGTTCACCCTTCTAATTCCCGAGTCCCACGCTGTCGGGATGCCGCCATAGTGCACGGTCGGGGATGGGTATCCGCTTTTTCCGGCAGTATCGCGCGACCGTGTTGTAGTCGATATGACGGGCGGGCTCCCAGGTCGACTCGGCGTCGCTGTACCCGTACCAACGTACGCGAAACAGGGGGAGCCCGTCATCTCCCGGCCCGTGCCCGGTTAGCGATTGCACGACGTAGACGTCGTTGGGGTCTCCCGCAGAGGAAGCCGGAGGTAGGGCCTGCCCCGATGGCACGCGTAGGGGTACGCGGAAGGCGTCGGGTCGGAACGTGCACCTCGCGGCCAGGTGCACCGCACCAGACGAGATGAACGCTCGGTAAGCGGGGTCGGTCGCCGGGGGGGCGGAGGCCCTGTCGCGGCGGGGCGCGGGTGGTTCCGTAGGGGCCACTGTTGGCTCCGTAGTTATAGGGCTCTCCCTCGCGGTTCGCGCGCGCGTAGCAGGGCACGAGTCTGATTCTCCCCTACGCGGCGGACCCTCCGTCATCTCGACCTGAGAGCGGTACCCAGCGAGTCTCGAGCGGTTGTCCTCGATTCCCCCACTGGTTACAGCGTCCATCAATCCCGGCGTGCGCAACCTCGCGGTCGCCGGTGTAGCGAGGGTCCCTTCTGAGGCGGTAGCTTCGGGGAGGTTACTGTCCTCCCCGTCTGACTCCACCCGTTCCAGCGGGGGATCCTCCACGTTGCTCCTCAACGGGGGTGCCTTGACAACTCGGTCACGAGAGAGCCGGTCCTTCAGTCCCGTCCCCCGTAATATGGTGACGGTGTGGTCGTCCACCTGTACGACAGGGAAGGGTCCCTCGGTCCGCGGTGCGAGCTTATTGTTAACCCGGTCCTTGTCCGTTTTCTCTTCGGACCGTAGCGCGGCCTCGCGGTTTACGAGTACTTGATCCCCCACCCGATAGTCCGGGGTGGGGTGGCGTATCCGATTATCGAAATCGTTCTTATACCGCTCCTGTCCGGCCAGCAAGTGGCGGCTGGCCGTCGACATCAGGCTGCGGAGCCACGCTAGGTAGCGGATCTTGAACTGCGCCCTTGAGGCGGATGGGTCCAACAGCGGCGTTTGTTGCAGGGATAACGGACTCGGGGTCCGGGATAATACCAGGTCGAACGGTCGCATACCGATCATCCTGTTCGCCGTGCAATTATAGCCGTAAGTCAGTGCGTCCGTGTACTGATCCCAGTCACGTTGATTATCGGCGAGGTAATGCCGGAGGGTTGATACCAACGTACGGTTGAATCTCTCCACCTGCCCATTGGTTTGGGGGTGATACGCCGTGGTAAACACGCTCTCAATTGAGAGTATCCTGCACACTGCGAGGAAAAACCTCGATGTGAATTGTCCTCCGTTATCGGAGAGAAGTTTCACTGGGGCGCCGTATACGAACACCCAGTGGGAAATAAACGCCTGAGCAACCGTTTCAGCGGTAATCCTCTTGAGCGGGACCGTCCTGGTCAGCTTGGAGTATCTGTCCGTCATCACCAAGAGGTAACGGTTTCCTCTTGGTGTACGGGGAAGTTCGCCGAGAATATCGATGGCGATGTACTCCAGGGGCCCTGACGGAGGAAATGTCTTCAACTCAGAGTTGTGCTTCCGCAGTTTGATGCGTGCCTTCGCGCAGTCGGGACACATCCTTACGGTCGAGTAGGAGTCCACCGACATGCTTGGCCAATAGAACCGCTGTCTTAGCGTATAGAACAATCGCCTGCCTCCCGGGTGACCGGAGGTGGCGGGATAATGCGACAAGTACAACAACCTTTCCCGGAGGGTTGTGGGTACTACGATCTGTTCCACACTGTCGAGGTGGGCTTTCCGGCAGACCAGCCCTTCCTGATTCACGAAGAATCGGGACCGGTGCAATTCAGCGAACCCCTCCTCCTTCTCAAGACGGGAAGTCACCTCCTTACAAAATGGGTCGGAGTGCTGTTCACGAGAGAAGTCTTCGTGGGTTATCGCGGCCATCGAGGCCGGGGGGTCCAGCGCGTAGCAACCCGCGGAAATTTCGACGTCGGTGGGGTCGTAGGTCTCCTCTTGATGCTGAGGCTCATCGTCGAAATTCAGGACGGAGTAGCAAGGAATTTCTTCGTTGGTCGGGACAGTCGTACCCCCCGTAGATGGGATACGGCTCAGCGCATCGGCGAGGCAGTTCTTGATTCCCTTCAAGTAGGTTACGTCGAAGTCATATTCGGCAAGGCGCAAGCGCCACCGGGCAAGCCGGCCACTCGCATCAGCGAGGTTCATCAGCCACCGCAGGGAGTGGTGGTCGGTGTTGACCGTGAACCGCTCCCTTTCCAGGTATGGGCGGAGCGTCTGCACCGCCCATACGATGGCGAGGCATTCCTTCTCGGTTGTCGAGTAGTTGCGTTCCGCTGACGAGAGCGTGCGTGACCAATACCCGACAGGGTATCGGTGTCCATCCTCGTGGGTCTGCAGTAGTGTGCAGCCCAACTGAGCGTCTGATGCATCCGTATCCAGCGAGTAGGGGCGCCCCAGTCTTGGGAGTTTTAAGACTGGTGGCGAAATTATGCACTCCTTCAGTGTCTGGAAGGCCGTGGTCTGCTCTTCATCCAGATTGGGAAGGACATCCGGCTCTCCTTTTCGGAGCATAGCCGTAAGGGGCGCCGCTATCTTGGCGAAATGATCGACGAAACGTCGGTAGACATTACACATTCCCAAGAACGAGCGCAGCTCGGTCTGGGTCCGTGGTTGAGTCGCTTCTGAGAGCGCTTTCACATTCTTCGGGTGGACCTCGAGTTCGCCCGGTCGAATGATATGACCCAGGTACTCGACAGAGTCCTGAAAAAACCTGCACTTGTTAAGTTTAAGTGATAATCCCTCCTGCTGCAGAGCACGGAGTATTACGTCCACATCCTTGAGGTGCGTGTCATAATCCTTGGAGAAGATTATGATATCATCAAGGTAGATGAGACAGCTCTTCCAGCGATAGCCTGAGAGGAGGATATCCAACATACGTTGAAAGGTGGCCGGGGCGTTCATCAGCCCGAAGGGCATACGGTTGAATTGATACGTCCCGGCGTGGCACGTAAACGTGGTTTTCGGTCGATCCTCCTTGGCGACTGGAATTTGCCAGTACCCGGAGTTACAATCAAGGGTAGAAAAGACCTTGGCTTCCCCGAGCGTGTCAAGACACTCGTCCATCCGGGGGATGGGGTAAGTATCTCGCACGGTCAACGCGTTCAGCCGTCGGTAATCGATGCAGAAACGGAGGCTCCCATCTGACTTGGGTATGAGCACAACGGGGGACGCCCATTCGGACTTGGACCGGGTGATCACCCCGTTGGCTAACATCTCGTCCACCGAGGCTTGTTCCGCCTCTCGGGCGCGGGGACCAGCGCGATATGGCTGACAACGAAACGGCTTTGCGCCGGGGGTGAGTTCGATGCGATGCTCGGTCGCTCGGACTTCACCCAAATTCCCGTTCCACATCGCGGCGTACGGCGCGAGCATGGTGCGAACCTGCCCTCGCACTTGCGCCGGCAGGTGGTCGAGGGGAACTGCCTCCTGCGGAGGGGATGTCTCCGCTTGGGGGAGGACACCGCGAGGGGGCCTCTCGCCCTGTAGAGGGGGGCTCCCCTCGGAGAATTCCGCGGCTAGGACCGCGTCCAACGGCATCGCCGTGCGCACCATCGCCCGCGGATGGGGAGTGACGAAGCCAACGACTTGGTTCTTCGATAGCCTCTTGTCGGCGGACGAGAAGTTCGCCATGAGGACCTTGAACTCTTGCAACGGAGAGATGCGCACCACCCCGTTGGAGAGGGAGAGCCGATGCTTCGCATATAACTGCGGGTTCGCCTCGAGGACCGAGAGGCCGTTCCGTCCACTTGTGACGTAAACCCAGGTCTGGGTGCCCGCCGGGAGGTTGACGGCGCGGGTAACCTTGAGCTTGGGCGAAATCCGCCCCGCTTGCGGGGAATACTCCTGCTCCGTCGGGAGGGGAGGACTGTTCACGGCCCGGGCAGCCGGCTTGCGGACGATGGGAATTTTTGTGCCATCGTCCAGCTCCATCACTTTGCGTCTTGGGTAAATCGCCTCCACAAACTTGTCGTTGAACTCACACCCCAAAATGACGGGGGCGGCTAACCGTTCACAGACGATGAATGTACACCTCATGGTGCGGTCGCCTAACCGCACTACGAGGGGGATTTTTCCGCTTGTACGCAATGGTCTCCCATTGGCGTCAGCGATCGACGGGATTTCTCCCGGAATAATCAGCGCTTCCCATCCGGAGGGAAGCGTGTCGGCCCGTACGAAATTGGAGCCAGCCCCTGTATCTAATATTGTGAGCTGGCGCACCAATATCGACGGGGATAATCCAAGGTCTGCGTAGACCTTGTAATTCCGCCGAGACAGCGCGAGCACTGTCTCGGGATGGCTAACACCTCTTGCAGGCGGGGGGGTGTTTTTCCGCCAAGGTCGGCGTAACGTACCGAGCCCTTCGGGGTCGGGGTCTCCCTGGGATAGCCCAGTGTGTTTGCGGCCGAGTATCCGGTACCGCTTCTCCGTCTCGGGAGGTGTGGACGATTCCGCCTCCTTGGGCGGGGGATCCGGGGACGTGCCCGTGTCCACCTCAGCGGCTGCAGGCTGAGGTTCTCCTAGTTTTTTGGAGGCGAAAGAGCTTCCCCGGGGGGCGGAGGGGTCCTCGTCCCGGTACCCGCACGCGGCGGCGGGCCGGCGACGGCTTCGGGGTTCAATACCCGGTTCGCCTCGTAACTGAGAAGGGCGACGGCTCGGAGGTACGCCTCCGGAGGCACTCGGCTCTTTTGGGCCGCGGTCAACTTCCCGTACTGATGGGGTACGAGGGATACATCCTTCACCTTCATGTCGCAGTCGGGGGAAATGTGGTCCCCGACCCGATAACAGGTGAAGCAGATGATCTGCGGGGACGGAGGTCCCCGCAGATCCTTCTGGTAATTACGGGACGTTTTCCCCGGTGGAAGTCCGCGAAAGGCCTCGGCGGGCCCTCGAGCGGGTTGATACGGCTTGCGCCGGTCACCGTAAAACAGCGAGTCTCCGTCGTTGAAGGAGGATTCTTCCGTCGGGAGGGAAGGAGCCCCCCCGGCGAGGTCACCATCGGTAGCGAAGTAGTTCTCGGCTCCCCGGGCCGTTTGAAAACTGGGAGGGGGGCCGGTCGACGACGACGTGGCGCCATCCAGGGCAGCGAGAACCTGTCTAACCGGGCGAGGCTTCCCGAATTCCACGCGGCGCCCCGCCCCGTGCTGGGCCCGGAAAGCATCGCCGTGCGAGCGCGCGTGGGCGATGGTATCCTCGAACGAGGATCGGGGTCGATCCTCGCGAGCTTGTAACACCAGCGGCTTGATCGCGGGGGTGAGCCCCTCGATGAAGAGGGTCGTCCTCTCGTATGCCAAGTGCACGTCCCCGCACCTCCCCAGGGCGGTGGACATTCGAGTAGCGTACTCGGTTTCCAGTTCGCCCGGCTTCTGGCGTAGCTCCCTCAATGCCGTGAGGGCCCGCTCGATCTCGAGGTTCGTCGCATATGTGCGCAACAGCCAATTGACGGCGGCGGCCCAGCTCGCGATCCCCTGAGATTTGCGGTACAGTCCCCGCTGGGACTCATACGCTTCCTTCGCTGGCGGAGCCAGCAGATGGGGTAGGGCCATCAGGGCCATCGCCTCGGTCATATTGGCGTTGTCAAAATTTTCCTTGCAGCGAGCCAGGAAACTGATGACCCTGATAGGATCTACCCCGCTGAATTTGTACTCCCCCATGACCACGAGGAGGTACTGCACCCTTTTACGGGTGGTAGCGTAGACCCGGTCGTCCAGGGTTGGGTCGGTATCCACGAGGCGGTAGGCTCGGTAGTTGCACACACCTCTGAACCGGTGGTTCGTCGGCTTCCAGACAGAAACCTTTTTCTGTTTGGGGCCGAACGTCGGCGTTGGGGCCGTAAGGGACTCTGACTCGGAGTCGGTCTCCGAGTCAGAGGAGGATGTCGAGGACGGGCTTGAGTACCCGTCCGGAGGGTGTCCATCCTTTCGTCCTTTGCGACGGTTCGCCTTCCGCTCTTTCCGACTGGGTTTGGACTTTTTTCGTCGTCCACTCCCCTCGTCGTCTGAGCTTCCCCCTTGATCGGGGTTCTCTCCCCGTAAATTCTGGGAAGGTAAATCACCTTCAAGGTGGATAGGTCCGGCGGAGGCTCCCTCGCGGGAGGCTCCTGCCGCGGTTCGCGACGCCTGCGGGTTGGCGGAGAATTGGGGTGCGGTCTCCATGGAGGGGACCCGTATCCCCGCGGCTTGCAGCGCCGGCGTTGTCACGTTGGAAAAGAGCAGGCTCTTATTCAACGGGGGCAACCCCTCAGCGGGAGGGAGAGTCGCTACTCCGACTGTAGTCGGAGGGATTCCAGCAGCGGAGGCTGATGTTTGCGTCTTCAAGATGGCAATTTCTCGACGGAGGGCCTTGAGTTCCTCCGCCGTGGCGGTCTCCTCTTGCTTACGCAGGATGGCAGCCTCCTTGGCGCTGGCAGCTATGTCCGCCTGCCAGGCCTTGGTGAGCACGCCTTCCAGGGCGGTTAGGCGATCGCGCTCTCGCGCGGCTTGTACCTCGGCTTGGGCCGCGATAGTTTCCTCAATAAAGGTCTTGAGGTTTTCTCGCAGCGCCGACGGTTGCGCTGCGAGCTTCTCCGCTACAGTATTGAGCGTGAATCTTTCCGCTTCTCGGAGGGTCTCGCGACAACTCCGAGTGATCCACGCCGCAACTGGCGGAGGCACGTCTCGAGGACGGGTCTCACGGGACGAATCGGACCCGGATACCATAGCCTTGAGCTTGTCGAAACCTGTTGAAACAGAGATAGAACACCTAGGACCAAAAACGGTAAGGGATAAGGGACACTCCGTAGACTTCTAGGTCGGGAGACCAAAATGTCGTGCACTGAGGGGGAAGGGGTGGGATCCCCCTCTGGCAGAGCGCGCGCGTTCGGGGGCGCGTGTAGGGGGTTATCGGGAGACCACCCGTAAGGGACCGGTACGGGGCCGGGCGCGAAGCGCAGTAGGGAAAGTGAGGGAAAAAGTGGGCAACAGAGCCCAGGAGGGGCGGAGCGGTAGGGACAGCTGTCGCGCGGAGAGCCGGGCGTGGCGGGACGACGCGCGCGGTAGAGGCAGGAGGGAATCGGGACGTAGATGGCTCGCAGGGTACCGTCGTGGGACGGGGACCGACGCGAGGCTACGACTCCGTTCCAGAAACCCGAGTTCTAGACCCAAAGCTTCGTACCGTTTTACTAAGGGTCGGACGTCGGCTATATACTAGCTGACGTCGGAGCTATAATTAATTAAACTAAAAATACTAAATTGGACGACGGCGGCGATGGCCGGAGAAACTCCTCTTGGGGAGGTATGACAACCACTACACGTGGGAAATGACACGATTAACGTGAGGGATAACACGGGTACACGTGGGTAGAACTGTCAGTACTTCGACAGGGCTCCATGGAGCTTACACCCGGACACGAGCGGGGGGGGTTTGGATACACGGTTACACGTGGTATATATCTCACTTATGATAGTGAGGCATTCCGCGTGTGCTACAGTACAGCACCGCGATTGAGCGGGCGGTCAGTGCTCTACACTCCGCACGGTTGCCGTGGCCCCGAATGGCGAGGGACGCGCGAAGAAATGACGTTCGATGTGCCACGCTCCTGGACGACAAAGGGATGGGACGTGAAGAAATGCGATCGTTGCCCGCCCGGCGCCCTCGTGCCCGCATGGCGAGGAGCCCCGAGCGCATAACACGAACACGGCGCGCTGAGTCCCCGCCTGCGAAAGGCGAGAGGGCGGAATGAAGGAGACGAACGCCGCGCCCTTCTGTCCCTCGCCCCGATGTCGAGGGGCGCGCAAAAGATCAGAGAAGCGTCCGCTCCCTCGCCCCGAATGGCGAGGGACGTCCAAAAGAAAAGCGAACGGCTGCTCGCTCGCGCCCCCGCCCGTAATGGCGAGGGACGCGAAGAATGACAAGGCCGCGCGCCCACCTCCGCTTTATAACCTCCTCACCACGGCCCCCGCCAACCGAAGGCGAAGGGGACGTCGAGTAGAAGGGCGCTAGCTACGCGCAGCGCTCCGTCGCTCGTTTGCCGTTGGTCGGTAAGGGGAACGGGTGGCGGGCTGCGGGTAGGGACCAAAACGGAAGGATGTGGTACCACGAAAACGACTCTGCAGGAAGACGATTTTTATTGTGGAAAGGCACCAGGGCCCCCTCTGCTCGCCGGCAAGGGGAGGAAGAAACCCTGCCCCGTTGACCTACACGCTGACAAGGTCAGAGGCTCGGGTCATTCGGGGGCAAACGAGCCCCCGAATCGTAACTGGCTTGAGGATAGTACCACGGTTGCCGGGATGAGCCGGTTGCCATGTCCGCCAGGGTAGGCATGGCGACCCGTGTGGTATCCTCACCGCTCGCCCCGTCCCGAGACGGGCGAGGGTCGGGCTCGTACCCAGCATACGGGTCGCGAATGGTTGCAGGAGCCGGGGGGTGGGGAACGTTGCCCGCAGGCGGCGGTACCGACTGCGACGACCGTAGTCGGTCGCGCTCGCGTCGATAGCGTTCGCGATCGAACACCGCCCGTTCGTAGGCCGCGGCTTGGCGCTCGGATGCCTCGCGCATGGACCCTAGCTCACGGCTGACTCGCCGCAGTTCCGCGGAGCGCGTCGCTAGGTCGTCACGTAGATCGCGCGCTTCATCGCTCCGAGTGAGGAACCAGTCAGCCAGGGTATCGACCAACCTGCCTACGATCCAACCGCGCCGACTGGCCCTGCCAAACGCCCGCATTTACTTGGCGGACGCCGCCAGCTCTCCGTGGGGGAGCACCAGCTCGCGTACGCGACGCCCTCGGGGCGTTTCCTGCCCCACCGCATCGAGCGGTGGAATGGGGAGGACATTCGCTGCGGAGACAGGGTCCCCAACAAGATTACGGCCGGCGACCGACGTCGGCCGAAAGGGGTTCACAGCGATACCAGTTGAGATAGAGAAATGGCTTTCCAACTTTTTGAGTACTGCTGCCGAAATATGTGTACATGTCAGACACAATGGAAAGATCATTATATATAGCAGTGGCAGCATTTAAAACGTCGCCTTCATAAGGCGAACCTGTTGTCTTTGCATTAACTCTCCGTATGATTCTATAAAAGTTTAGACACCCTTTTCGAATGCTTTTGACCCGGTGAGTAATCGAAGAACCTGTTCGAGTCACACCTAGTGTAGAACCAGGTTGTAAAGTATGACTCTGAGCAAGAAGACGCCTGAACTCCTCCTCATTCGGTTCTTCAAGCTTTCCTTGTTTTGCTCATTCCCTTTGCACCTATTTTTGGAGGCCGCAACGAACGCCTGACACGCCAACATGTTTTCTTCTTGGCTCCATCTTTTTACAGTGCCCATTGATGCAGCGAATGGGATATGGGCCGATCGGTGCTGATGCCTAGTGGGCGTTGACGGTGTTCGATAAAAAAGCATGTTCATTGTACCGCGCGCTGCGTCATGGATTCTAGTTTTTCGGTGTGTTTTGCATTGGCGGAAGTTAACAGACCTGGATTCAATCCGATGCTATGATCCGTGAGCACGGATAACACTCAGCGGGTATCAGCTCATACGTTCCATATCAGCGGGCCACTGCCAAAAATTAAAATCGCGCGAATCTTCTTATTTGCTAAAACGATTACTCATAAAACTTTGTTAACACACTATTTAATATCAGCAATCATGAAGAATTGAACTTGCGACCAAAATAAAAGTGTGGCAGTGGAGTCGGTCCGAAGCACACCACCCTTGCCGAAACCTTTTCTCCGTCGCCCCGCCCTCGCGCGTTGCAGCTATTTTATACCCGACAATTAAGAGCAAGGCTGGGGGGTCCGGATTAGGGCGCCTGCCTCGTGCTAAAGCATCGGCCCCTTACATGTTAGAGAAATAAAATCCCTTATAAAGGCGCGGTCGGAGCGGATGACACGACAGGTTGAGGAATGCAGAGAAAGTGCATTTGGAAGGCGCGGGGTTCTGGCGCACCGTGCGGAGAAGGGCGGGGAGGGGGAGACCGCGAGAGGGGGTCAGCGTGGTTGCTTGGCTGAACGGACGGGCAGATGTGGACGGCGACGTATGATGGGAGGGGCGAGCCGGTAGAGGCGAGAGGCTGGAAGCGGAACGGGTGGAAAGGTGGGTGACGTGCAACGTCAACCGTTGTCATGTGTCGGGAGAGGAGCTGCGCGGCGTGCGGTGAAGGCGATCATCCCGCGCGACTCAACGTTTGCACCGCTCGGTGGTGCTCGCGTCTCCGGGCGTAGACGTTGTAGGCGAGGCTGTTGTGATCCCCATTGTATTGTACTAGAACTTTAAGGAAAATAGAAGGGGACAAGTAAAATACTGCATTACATGCCGAACCGGCAGTCCTCGATGACATGTGGCCCATTGGTGTCTCAAAAAATCCGTGATTGCCAAAACGATTGATATTTCTGATTACGAACTGATAATACACAACTACGTGTTCCACACCTGAGCACCGCGCCAATGCGCAAAAGAGGAGCCTCATCGCAAATTAAACCGATCGCTTCGCATAGAACCCGCCCATTTCCTACATAGGTCAATAGCCAGTGCTCAAATATCCGTGCAGCCCACTTCCCCACGTCTCACGCCAACGCCCTCCCCGCCCCACGCCATCAACTTCTCCGCAATAGGCAACTCCCTATCTGCCACAGGCCACCGCCGTCTCTGCAACTGGCAACCACCTATCTGCCACTGCCCTCCCTGCCACAAGCCACAACCCACCCGGTAGTGTAACCCCCCTGGGGCCTTTTAGTTAGATTAGATCAACGGGATCCAATACTGTAGAGACCGATGCTCTACAGTACTACCACGCGTGGCCACGTGTACCCCTCGGGCACACGGGCACACGTGTACGCGCGGGACGGAAGCGCGCGTGCACACGTGTACTGTCAGCCACGATGGCTGGCAGTATTTCAGTGCAGTCCGATATGTGCTACAGTAGTCCACTACAGTACTTCGGTACTGTAGTGTTATAGATTGTTTTGTATATTAAATATGGAAGCGGACCGGCGGTGGTGGAGGAGAAAAAGAACAGACTTGTCACCCACCGACAGTCAAGGTCCGACTTCCTGCTTATTCTAAGGTAGCGCTCGCTAACTACCTTAGAGCGGCACCGAGCGCGGGTTGAGGACGCGCGCGGTACGCCCACAAGTCGGCTCCGCCTCCGCCCGTCGGTACTGGATCGTTACCCAGTACCGCGCCGGGGCGTCGAGGCGTCGAACCGCTCGCGCGTACCGGCGTCCTCCCCGTTCCCGCTCTACCACGCTACCCGGGCCCGCTGCCCGGTGCCATTAGCTGGTGTCCCGCTTCACCCTCGTCTTCCCGATCGACAAGGGTCTCGGTTGAACTGCGCATTCACCCCTATCGCTGGACCTGTTTACGCTACACACCCCACCACAAGCTGTCGCTCCCCTCGCCCAAGCAGCCCCCCTCCACGCCATAAGCCGCCGACCTTCGTGACCCTGGCCACCGTCCTCCTCGTGCCAAGCCGCCGCCCTCTCTGACGCTGGCCACCGTCTTCCTCTCCCAAGCCGCCGCCCTCCTCATCACAGGCTACCGCACTTCCCAGCACCGGCCACCGCCCTCCCCGCCCAAGCAGCCGTCCTCCTCGCCCAAGCCGCCGCCCTCTTCGTCACAGGCCGCCGCTTTCCCTGACACAGGCCGCGGTCCTTCCTGGCACCGGCCACCGCCTTCCCGCGCAAGCAGCCGCCCTCTCCGCCACAAGCCGCCGCCCTCCCCTCCACAGGCCACCACCCTGCCTACTACCGACCACAGCCCTCAACGACACCGGCCACTGCCCGCCCCGCCCAACCCCACCGCCCTCCCGGCACCACGCCACCGAACTCTCTGCCAGGGACCACCGCACTCCCTGCGACCGGCCATCGCCCCCCTCGACACAAGTCACTGCCCTCTGCACCACAGGTCTCTTTTCTCCCCCTTAAACCACAGTACCGCTCTATCTCGAGGCCGGTGATTTCATAATGGTGTTTTCATTTACTTCGTCAGATGCTGCTCAAGCTTTGCAGCCCTTGTCTACCGCTGCGATTGAACGGCGTAACGAGTTCGAGCTTTTTGAAGGGCTCCATCCTGACAACAGCGACGAAAAAAACGAGTCGGATGCACCCATATTGACACGTTTTACGAAGAGGGAGGTGCGGAAGCAATTCTCGAGATGACAAACGTTTCACCGCCTCAGTTTGTGGAAATATGGGCTGGATTTCAGGATGTCATCGCCGAAAATTACGTGGGAAGGGGTAGGAAATTCGCGCACACGGCGAAAGATGTGCTTTTTATGACGTTGGCAGTTTTGAAGCACGGTGGGGCATGGGATTTTCTAGCGCGGATGTTTGGGCAGAAGACTTCTGCTTTTGAACGCATGATAGTGCGCTTCATACGCATGCTCTCTGGGCCAGTTTATGACCAGTATGTGGTCTACCAGACCAAACGATGGTCCATGAAAATGCTGCACGACAACAACCGCATGTTTAAAAACTACCCAATGGCAAGATACGCGACTGACGTCACGTTTAAGCCATCACTTCGGCCTTCAAGAAGCATAGAGGAAGGGAAAAATATTTTAGTGGAAAGCACAATCTATATGAATTCAAGGTGGAGGTCTCCGTAACTCCGACCGGATTCTCATTATCCTCGGGTATGCATTGAACCCGGGTCTGTTTCGAATTTGGTTATTTTTCAAAGCATGCAGTTTTTTTCATAGGCGTGCGCAGCGAAGGAGGGACAACGAAAAGTAGATTGATGACGACGGGCCGCTGCCCGAATGGTACCCAGAGCAATGGGAAATTCTTGCTGACAATTGCTATGAGGGCGCGGTCGAGTTTTGAAGAATTTTCCACCCTAAGCGCAAACCGCAAGGGGGATTTCTGTCTCCAGAGGAGGTTGCAGAGAACAAGGCTATTTCCAGCGATAGAATCATTGTGGAGAACTATTTCGGGCGGTTGTGTGGTCTTTGCAATGTTATAGGATGTAAGTGGAAGTGGAGTGAAAAAATATGACCCGGTCTTTAGATTGTGTTTGGGATTGACTAATTTTTATATTCGTTGGAAGCCGTTGCGTGAACAGGATATGAGTCTGTGTCCACAACTCACGAGTCGTTGGTACAGTATTAGAAACAGTCAGCTTGAGCGGCGACGCCGTATTCAAAAAGGTATCGTGAGAAACGCGCCGATATTATGAAGCGACAGTTCAGGGCGAGCTCTGTGCTCGATTTGCTTGGTTGGGAGCCCAGAGAGGACTGCTAATCACCACCTAGTTACTTGGTTTACTTGTAAATACTATCATTTTGCACTGTGTTGTAAAGGTTTGCCAGGATATCCGTAATTTGCACTTTTGGAGATCTTTTGAGGGGTGACTAAGTCGCGTTCAAATAAATGCTATTTTTTTGGCAATTTCTGAGTGATTCAATGAAATGTCGATGTTTGCGTCCGAGACCTACTAGGAACGCGACTCGCAGACGCCGTTTTGTTACCCTGCATCCGACCTACGTACGGTACCGCCAATAATTATAGCCGCACCCCACAAATATGCATTGCTGGTAAAGGAATATTACTTTGCATAAAACACTGCTTTGTTCTTGACGCATTCCTGCACGCCGAGTCCAAAACAATGCTCAGATTTTGAAGCGCATCAATAGTTTGGAAGATATGCATCAAAAACCATTTATGGGGTGACAGTAATTATAGAGTACAGTGCTTCTAAACAACCATAACTCTGGTTCAGTACTTCGTAGGGCCACCTTTGGCCATTGCACAGTCAAAGCAACGCTTCTGCATGCTCCCTACGAACTTATCC
The DNA here is from genome assembly GCF_000350225.1 of Chondrus crispus. Taxonomy (NCBI): domain Eukaryota; phylum Rhodophyta; class Florideophyceae; order Gigartinales; family Gigartinaceae; genus Chondrus; species Chondrus crispus. The sequence goes on along the minus strand of NW_005178493.1, from coordinate 26,640 downwards.
AACGTCTCAGTGTTAATATTTTCCCCAGAAGTCCATTATACATCCGAGTAGCTCATCGCTATTATTAAACTGCCTTTCATGTGCGTACAATTTCCTTGCCAAGATCCCCCAAAGGTTTTCTATAGGGTTGAGGTCAGGGGACTTGGCAGGCCAGTCCATAACGTGCACTTCCTCCTCCTCAAACCATTCGTAAACGCAATTAGCACGGTGTACAGCTGCACCATCTTGCATAAACTTCCAGCTAGGACCGAGCTCTTGATCAACAAAAGGAAGGAGATTGGTCTCGAGAGTCTGAATATACTTGAGCGCATTCTGCTTCCCTTCTAAAGCGACCAAGTCACACTTCTTTTTCCCAGCAAACGCACCCCAAACCATCACCAAATCCACCCCTTGCTGCCGCTTTGAAAAAACCTTTCTATCCTTTCGTAAGTCATGCCAATAAAACGCGAAGCCGTCTGGTCCGTCGAGATTAAACTTCTTCTCGTCAGACCAGACTACACTTGCCCAATCACCAGTCGTCCAGGTCACCTTCTCTCGAGCCCAACTTTCTCGCGCGATTTTGTGGCGCGGAAGCATCATTGGTGCGCGTGCCATGCGCATATACCGAAGGGTGGGAGTGCTGCTGAGTATTGCACGAACGCGGCTGGACTTAACAGGGAGCTAGAGTGTCTTGACAAGTTCTGTTGACGTCATTTCTCCCTTGTGCGCCTCTCGGATCAGCGCCCTTTTTGCCTGCGCAGACAGCGTAGGCTTCCTCCCGCTCCTTTTTTTCGTTCCGTAGAGCTCGGAGGCTTTCAATTAGTTAGCTACTACTTTTGCGGACCTGCCTAGATGCTTGGTGATGCGGTGTATCGACCACTGAGCATCATGCAGGCCCGCAATTTTGCCTTTTTCTTCAGCCGTTAAGGATTTACCGCGGGGCATAATTGGGGGGTCTGTTGGGTACTTTGTTACACGGAAGGCTGCTTGTGTTGAAGCGTATTGTATTGGGCTTTTAACGCGCTAGAGAACGCGGCAAGGAGTCTTTCGGTTGCCGAGTTCTTGGCGCGAGAATGTACTGTACTCTATACTTAATGTCACCCCATGAATACACATGTATTAATATCTGCAAAAGTATTTATGCTTTGCAAAATCTGATTGCAGATTCGGACTCAGCACGCATTGTTTTATCAAGAATGTTGTTGTTTTTTATGCAACGTGTGCTGCGTGCCACAGCACGGCACAACTTGGGGGTGCGGCTATAAATAATGGCGGTACTGTACATCCGGCCCATTGCCCCAGGCCATATTTGCACATCCTGTTTCACATCCGGCGCGTCGCCCGCACCAGCCAGTAACAGCGGGTACAGTAACAGTCCGGCGAGCGCAAAATCAGGCTGCCTGGACGGGTTTGGGATCACGGCGCTGCCAGCAGAGCCACGTGTGCTCAATTTGGCCCGTGGCTCGTTGCCGAATGCGCACCTGTTACCCGGCGGCTGCGGCGGCGATTTATGTTAACAAGTTACCCGGACCGAGGATGCTCTAATACAGTCCAAATTTTGGATTGGATTCAATTTTGTACCCTTCGAAGGGTACCATCGCTGTGGACGGTCTTAGAGAAAAGAGGGTTTGTCGGCGAACATGTTTCTATTTTCTTGTGATTGGGCGTTTACTGTGTGTGGGCATTTGTGGTGCCATTGACACAGGCATACCACCACGACCGAGCCAGTAGATGTGTGGGGAGCAGATTTAAGGGCTCAGCTTTCCTGGTGTCGTGAATGTTGACTGTTCACACATCATCACATAGGACAGTCTGTCTTAGTCCGCCGTCGCCGTCACCTCGATAGTATTTATACCTAGGACGCCATGACCAAATACCAAAGAGGTGGAGTTGAAGCACAACAGTGAATGAGGGAGTTAGATGGACTGGGGAAATATTGGAAGACGTGGAAGGTAGAGGCTCGCAGTTTGAGTGGTGCCCAAAGTAAGCGAATACTGTATGCCAATTAAGCCTCTAAGAAGAGTCTGTTGCAGGACGGTAGATACTTGAAGTAATGTTATGCCATGCCCACGGCAGTCCGAAGAAAAAGTGTACTGGCACGCCCCTTCCCGGACGTCTCCCCTGTCGTGAGGCATCGAAAAAGCTGTTTTCAAAATACTTTCAGGAATGTGATGCCATGTGGGCCCCGAGCCATATACACGAAGAAGGCATTGTCTCGTACGTATCTTCCCAACTTCCGGGGCGTGGAGTGGGCGTGTCCAATTGGATTCTGTGGAATTTGATTCGCGGGGTGGGTTTCGACACAAGTTTCGAAATCAAACACAGTGCAGGATGTACGTTGCGGGGTTCATTTCGTAATCTAGCGCCGCGTTAATCTCATCCATCGCATCGGTTCGTGTCGGTGAATGCAATGATAGATGTCTCGCAACAAGCGAGATGTGGAAATCGTTGTGGCAGATACAGTGCGGGCGTTCTGTGGAGGAGCGTTTCCCTCCCATGTCTCCGACGGCGAGAAAGAATGAAGGATGGATGTAATCAACGGCTGGAAGGAGGGCGGGGGGGGGGGAAGACGGAAGCGAATGGGCACGCATCGTTGGCGAGGATTCCGCAGGCATTGAGGAGAGAGAAGCAGTGAGGATTGAGGAGCTCGCGGTGGTTGTGGTTGTACGGTATTGACTATGCCAACGGTGTCAGCATGTTAGCAGGGTGATGGTGAGGGCACGAGATGGTGGTGTGTCGGTTGGGGTAAGTTGTGTACGGAATGTCTATTGCCCCCAAAGCCTCGGCACGTGGCGTTTTAGGGGAATTGCAGTTCCTTTACCCGTGTCCACGTGGGCGACGTGTCGCCGGGAGCACGGCCGAAGGGCAAGTCCTTCCGCCGCGGCAGCCGTGCGCGACACGTTTCAGCGAGCGTTGGTTGGCCGCGGGTTGATTGCGCCCCGCGAGGACACGCGTGCCCCACCACTCGCATGCCGCCGTCTGCCAGCCCACATTTCCCCTCCTCTTCTCCGCTCCCTCCGATGGGGTGCGGAAGGTACAGCCCCTTCCCCGCCAGCCGCAAAAAAAAACAGCGCGCCCCCCATCGCCCCACCCCCTGCCGCGCGACCCGCCATGTCCGCCCCCTTCGCAGTGCTCGCGACCTCCACCCCGCCTGGCGGGGTCGCCCGGCGGCGCCGCGCTCGCCCTCGTGCTGCCCCGCACGCTGCACAGCACCTGTGCGCAACGCACACCCCCCCACCCCCACAAAAAAAAAGTTATCGCGCAGCGCCAGCAAGGTGCGGCCGCGCGTGCCACGCGCGCCCTGTTTGTTCCGAAAGTGATTGCGTGCGAAATGCGCGGAAATGGCCGCCCGTGTGCAAGTCCACGCGTGCGCGCCCGCGATGTCGTCGCATGGTGCCACCGCGGCCTGCGTCACTGCGCCCGATCTCGCACCGCGTCCCGTAGCCTGCCCGCATGACCGCACGCCTCCCCGCCCCGCCGTGTAACCGCGATTCAGACAATCCGCTACACCCCCCCCTCCCCCCCCCGCCCGCTCCTAACGGGAAAAACTTTTGCCGGCCACGTGTCCCCACCCCGCCCTTACACCACATTCGCTGAAAGTCCTCCCGGGCCGCAGATCCACCGAAGCCTTCTTATTAACCCACGGCCGCGCTATCTCCCCCCGGCCTCCTCGCACACCGCCACCACCTTTCCACCCGTGCTCGCCTCCCTCAATTCTCGTCCCCGACCCCAATTGACCCCACCACCTACCCCCACCCCAAACCCAACCCCTCCTTCCATCGCCATGTGGCTCCCGTCCGATCTCTCGCACATCTGCATCGTGGGCGGCGGCAACGCCACGCACGTCCTCTCCGCCCTGCTATGTGCCTCCTCTGCGGAGCTGCACGTCTCCATCCTGGCTCCCTTCCAGGACGAGGCCGAGCGCCTATCCGCCTCGCCCGGCATCACGCTGGACCAGCCGGACGGCTCCACGCTCACGGGCAAGCCGCATCTCATCACCGCCTCCCCCGCCGCCGCCCTTGAGAAAGCCCGCCTCGTCATCCTCCCGCTCCCGCTCTTCGCCGTTCCCGCCGTGTGCGACCTCATCGCCCCGCATCTCGCCCACGGCGCATGGGTCGCCTTCTTCCCCGCCCAGGGCGGCGTCCAGTGGCTCGCCGCAGATCTGCTCGGCCTTCGCAAGAACCGCCCCGATCTCAAGCTCTTCGGCCTGGACAAGCTCCCGTACAATTGCAGGATCCTCGAGTTTGGCAAGCGCGTCCGCGTCTTTGGCTACAAGGAAAGACTCAAGCTCGCGTGCTACCCCAATGACCCCGTGCTCGCAAAGCGCATGTGCTCTACTGTCAGCGCCATCATCCCTAGGCTCCAGCTCAGCCCAGCTCCAAACTTCCTGCTCGCTACCCTCGCCCCTGGCAATCAGTGCATTCATCCGGCGAGAATGTACTCGCTGTTTAAGGACAACACCACCCGGAAGACCGTCCCCATGTTTTACGACATGAAGTCGTACGACGATGTCAAATACATCCAGCTCGTCTCCGATGAGGTCCAAGCCATCTCCAGGGCCATCGAGAAGGTCGCCAAGGGCATGGGCTTGACTCTCGACTTGTCGGGCGTCCTCGATGTCGGCGACGCTGTCCTTGCCGCATACGATGACGTCAAGGACACTTCGTCCCTCATGACCATCTTCTCGACTTGCAAGGGCTTCGAGGGCATCGGCACACCGATGAAGAAGGTCATCAAGGACGGCGAGCCCATCTACCAGGTCGACTGGCACTCGCGCTACTTCACGGAGGATATCGCCTCGCTGTGCGTGCTGCACGGCCTGGCCGAGATCGTCGACGTCCAGGTCCCGACCATCGATCTGCTCATTCGCTGGGCACAGGTCCACATGGACGATGGCGAGTACCAGTTCGTCACGGAGGACGGCTCGCTCAACACCGACCGCAAGAAGCTCATGTACTCTCCGCAGTACTGGGGCATCACTGACAAGGAGCAGCTCGTCCGCTTCCACGCCGAGGTGCAATCCGATTCCACCGCCGATCCCAACGGAACGGCCACAACTGACACTACTAGCTAAAGGCTGGTCGTCGCCACATATGCGCGCGCACCCGCGCCGAGCTGGGCGTGCTTGGTTTTGAGACGCGCGGCCGACCATTCCTTTCATGTACTCTTTCGAACCCGTTTTCTTTCTATCTCTTTCTCTCTGTTTACGGAAAACGCCTAGCCTCGCACTCCGCGTCTAATTCCTCTCGCTTTTTTTGTTTTTGTTTTACTCGTAAAACTCTTTCTCTCGCTCGTTCTGCCCTGTACGGTTGGGTCCGTGCTGAGGGGGGTTACTTCATCGTCCAATTCCCCTGCTCGCTGCTTTACTTTTTTCTGTCTTTGTATGCCGGCGAACTCTTTCCCTTGGCAGATCTTCACATATTGGTCCGCCAGATGCTGTCTCCTGGATGGGTTCGCTCACGCTACTCGATTTGGCGTCTCGTTTCTTTTGGAAAGCTTCCCTTCCGAGTGCCGCAAGTCAATCAGTTATCGCTTGCGTTCACATGTCCGCAAGTTAAGAAATGAATGCAGTCTTTTACACGTTTACTTTTTGGCTGCCCTGTTCGCTCAGGCCATGTGTGCTTTTTTGGTTTTGTTTGAGCTTGCACATGCGATACAAATGTGTACAGTATCCAAGGGTACAATAAAAATGATCTGCCTGTTTGCTCGAAGCACAATATCGCATCCAAATGCTTTCACACATCCAATCCTTCCATTATGCGAGCAGAGAGGTGATGGTGGTGTTTGCCTCTTCAACCTCCACATGCCTACTTTCTTCGTCGAGATAGCGACCGCGACTTACAAAGTCGTACAGGTCTTCGTCCGCCAATTCCGCAGTTTCTCGATCGAGTATCTCAGTCATAAGATCGACCAACGTAGCACACCCCATCATCTCTGCAGCTTGCAGAACCTTGATGGCCATCATCCCGTCCATCGTCCCAAATTTGGCCTTCCACTTCTCCACCTCTTGCCCGACCACTCCCAATTCCAACACGTACGTCATGAACTGGCAGTACTTCAGTACATACAGCACCTCGGGTTCGCGCAGCATCGGCAGACGCACGACGGCAAATTCTTCGTCTATTGATTCAGATTCGTTGGCGCTGTAAGATACGTAGTCGCACAATGGCGTCCATGCATTGTTCATCACTACCGTCTTTTCCGCCAAGAGCAGCCGGATTTCCAAACTCGCCGTTTCTATTTCATCCGACATGATGATCAGACTTCGGCTCTTAGGCTATCGCGATGCCTAGCTCGGCTTGTTGCAAGGGTTGCACTTCTGTGGTAATTCTCGTCTATGGCGTAGCTGTCTTTGCCGTCTAAGAATTTTGTTTTGTCCAGGAAGAGCAAGCAAGTGGACCATTCGTCCCCACCAAATAGAGTTGCTTTCCTTGAGAGCGTCTGCCTATTCGCTATACTTTCATCTCGCGTGGCCGTGCGCTTGTGAGCCACGCAATGTTTCGCGACCAAACCACGCCTTCGTTAATTTTTTCCCATTCGCATGAAAACGAATTTTCGAAAATACGTATGTATTTACCAAGCGGGCGTCTGGATCTTACGCTATGATCCATTCTTTCATTCCAAACAGTTGAAAAACACCGTGCTCTTGTCGTACACAGAAGCGGACTGTGCATCGACGCTGTGCTCTACCCTTTGTCCTCTAACAGAAGAAGAAATTGTGTCTTGATCTTTCAGCTTTCGAAATGATGCTGTGAATGGTAGTCATCCCGTTTCAGAAGCAACAGCTTCTTTGATTGGCGAGCCATGGCCGAAGCAAAAGGCACTTGCTCCCGGAACTAAATCGCGCATTGAGTATCCACCCTTGGGTCACGTAGAGACCTGCCCTCGGACTCCGCTCGGGGGTCCTCGAGACAATGGAGTGTATCTCTCAAATATATGTTTTTATAGATGCTACAGTACCCTTGCTACCATTAAGTCTCTCAAGCAAAAAGGAGATAATTGCGCAAAGATCGGTGCTTTGCGCATGAGGGTGCGCCCATACAGTGACGACTGCATCCTTGCTGGCACGTGCGAAATGTCCGCAAACCGCAACAAAAAAGCCGTGGCAACTGCGTTACTGTGCGAAAGGCTGCATCCATACAGTACCCTTCTCACTGGGGTATTGTGGAACATTTTCCATGTTCTTAGGAATCGTCAAAAGTCTGTAAATTTTCCCTGATTTTCGTGGCAAATTTTTTGTGCGATAAATGGCTCATGAGCGGCGGGGGAACTACGGAACACCCGGCAAAGCCCATACTTGGTGTTCTTAAACGCATTCTCGAAAGATGAACTAGACCACGTGCAGCCATATGGGTCTGCTCCGGACCGTCATCGTTTTGGCCACTTCCTGCCCGCCTAGTTTTCTGTCTACGCAAATATGCCAGAGGTATGTCGTCGCTTGAGCTCCCGTTGATCTCTAAGCTATCCGATACCACTCATCGAGGAATATTGGGATGTGCATTTTCTTTTTCATTCTCCATCGTTGATGTGAAGGTAGCCAAGAGTGTTTTTGGGGCTCCGGCAGGTGTTTTCATATCCGTAGCCGGTCCGTAGTCATTCATGGTTTCATTGCACGTGAGTGATCGATTCGTGAGAAGCAGTGCAGAATTGGGCTCAACACTGACCCTTCTCCGGTTTGTTTTGCTGCCGGCTCGCGGTGAAGGGCAAATGGCGTGAGACTGTATATTGTTCACAACGTAAGAAGTTTTCATCAAAACAGCAATTTCACCCAATGCACGTGTTCCCGTCATGCCGCTGTTCAGTAGTGTTTTGATTCCGTCGGTGAAAACACACGCAGCTTGTCTACGAGGATACTTTGAAGCCTCCGATACCCCAAAAGTGTCTGCTCGAGGTTCATGTGCATCTATTAAGTGTGTTGTAGATGATCCAGGAGGGGCATTATCGAATATTTTCATGAATTGAAAATTCATAGGCCATATGCCTGCTTCTTGAAATGATTTTCTTGCCACATCTGAGGTCACGGCTTTGTGTCCAGCAATTGAAAACTTTACTTTCATTGCAGTATTCGTCCAGGAGAAGTGAATTATTGCCAACAGCCGGTCCCTTGTCCTCCTGATCTCCCTTTGGAACGCCTGATTTGCTGATTGGTCGCATGGTTGCAGGATATGTGTAGTGTTGGCTGGAAGTTTAACGGCTGTGATATTTCGCCTTCTGCATTCATTTATCCATTCTTGACTCTGACGTGAGCTATGTCCATCAACCAAAAGCAAAATTTTCTTCGAATGGGGTATGGTTTTTCTTGCATGAGTGTCAATGTGTTTGATGACATCGACAATTACTGTTCTATCAATCGAGCCTTTTTTGTTACAGAAAGCGTTGTTTCCTTAGGCCACCAATCATCATGGCAAAGCCAATGACAATTCCCATCCTTGCCAGTAAAATCTTCCTCTGGTAATGGCTTCTTCCAGCTTGACATACATTTTTCCAGATGCGATTATGAATAGAGGGGCAACATTACCATCCGCGGCAATGGCAATACCAGCTGTTAGATGCTTTCCGGCGTCTCTAACAGCAAGACGGGCTCCTCCGCTACAGCTCTGCGATGCTTCATAACACCTTATCTTTTTGCCGTACTCTCCAAGCACTGCCGTTTCGTCAAAGTTCCATATTAGTTTGGGGTCATTTTTGAATTCTGGGAATTCTGAACACACGGTCTGGAGTACGGTTTCAAGACTTCCGATGTGCGATACATTTTCTGCAGCTAAACGTGGCGTAGAAACATTTTCGGAGACCCTGTACGCGAGCTCTCTGTGACGGGCTCTGAAACTACGAATTGTGTCCGGGGATGGAACACCTCGCCGAAACGGTTGGCGACCGTCACTGCTAAGTTGTGCAAAAACTGAGACCAGGTCGTTGGTATCGATTGCGATCGCAATCGAAGGCTTCGAAGCCTCTCTTTGCGCCGACGAGTGCCCTTTGAACAACAAGCTCTTCTTCTGGAGGTGATATAATCTGAGCAGGGCCTGGTCGATAATTTAGGGGGTCAAGCCGTTTTTTCAGCGCAACATCGTCCCCTGTAGTGAAGTTTTTCTTGATACGAAAAGCTGTTGTGTTGGATACACCACTGAGCGAAGCGGTCTTCCGAATTCTGTATCCTTTTTTGAGGAGATCCAGCGCTCGGTGGCGCCGCTGTCGTTCAATATGGGCGTTTGCTATTCTTCGCTTGTGTGCTAGCGACTGCGCTCGCATAGATGGTGGCATGGTGCCTATGCGCGTCGTCAATGGCGGGTTCAGACGTGTCCTGGAGTGCGGTTTGTGGATACGATACGGGTTCCATAGGAACCGCAGATCTGCGGGGGCAATGAAAGGTGGAACGCTACGCAGGCTGGTCTCAAAATTAGGGGTGTTTCAAAATTCCCCATGTTCCAAAATGCCCCGGTGAAAAGGGTAGTTTATGATCAATTTTAAAACATCATGTAATTGTCGAAGTACAGGGGGTCGCGGTAAAAGAGCACTTTGAATAAGAACGACCTCGCAGTAGGTCTTGCAAAGACTCGCAAACTGCGCAAAGACGGGGTAGTTGATGGTTGTTGGATTGACATCAGTGGAGACTGAGACGTCCAGCGCGCGACTACAATTGTAGTCGCGTTTAGTCCGTTTAAACGGAGCAATCACGGAGCACAATTGGTAGCCATTTATTTTTGAGATAATGTTGCGTTTAGTGGGGCGATCGTGTCTTGTTTGGTTGCAAAAAGGGGGTGAAATGGCTTTTGTTGTAGTGATGAAGGGGTGATGCTGTAAAATTTGCAGAGGTTTACATCCAATAGAAAATTATTTGTAGGGATCGTATGGGCGATGTACTCAACAGGGGGGTGACCGCAAAGAAGTTGGTTGTTCGGGAGGGGCGACAGAATCTGAAAAAAGTGGACAGTGCAATAAAGTGTACTACATGACAGGTGAAATCGGATACTAAGGCGATACTAAAAGAGCGGCTACTCTGCGGTATCCCCTACTCTGCGGTATCCCCATACAGCTGCTTCAGAGAGCAGTGCTTCACTGTGTGATCTGCCATCCGACACAAAGAACAGGGGTAGACACGCTTCTTCTTGGCAGCAGGGCCTTTTTCGTACGAGGTTTTTCTTCGCCTACCCGCCCTCCTAACCGGACGACCCTGTGGCGGCAAAGCTTTGGGAATTTGCAGATTCTGCCTCTTTGCAACCAGAGTCTTTGCATTGAATAAAATGTCGTCGACCCCAGCTTGTGAAGGAAGACTGTACTCCACATTTTCGTACTGCTTGACCCAAGCTGATGTTAGATGACGCGCTTCAATGAATCGATGAAGATTGCTTGATCCATACTTTTCGAGGACAACAGAGACTCCATGCCAACAGGGGAATCCAGAACCATTTGTAGAGTAAGCGCAGCATAACGGGGGGGTTTGGGGATTCTTGCTAAGCGTTACAAGACGCATAACAGTTCCGTTTTGCTGACTAGCTACGGTAGCTTCCATTTGCGATGTCCCATCCAGAAAACGAACGGAAGACCGATATGCGCGAGCTCTCTGAATTAGGTATGCGAGATGGTTCTGTGTGCGCGGCGGGACCGGAGATGTACAAGACAGGGCACTCTCCTGACGACGGAAAACATTTGTTCTCTGCAGAAGCACGACCCTTGAAAGCATCTTCTGAGGCTCCACAGAACGAATATTATTCCTAAGATCAGCCGACATCTGGCTTTCAGCTCCTTGCGAAGTGGTAATAAGGTCCTGTAAGTCTGAAAATGCCCTATAGACTTCAGAATCTTTGAACCTATCCAGATATGCCTTTTGTTTCGCAGAAAAATCTGTTTTCAGAGCGCAGACCTGTTCTCATGACGGAGCATTTACTGCTCGTTCATATAAACGAATTCCGACGCCCTTGTTGGATCCTAATCGCGCGGACATGTTCTTCTTAACATGAAGAGGATCAAGGAACAACGAAGCATTTTTCATCACGTCCCGGTAGGCTGCTTCGATGGATTTTTCTTGATCGACAATTGTCACCCTCCCACTATTATCAAACCCAGGAATTTCTGCACATGCCTGAAATACCTTTCCCCAGGACTCTTTGTTCTCAGGACCAACGAAGTGCGCAAAGACCATAGGGCAGAGCTGATGATTAGCATCGTACCCGATAACCTGAAAAGTATACCCATACGACTGCATTCCTACTCCTTCACAGTGAGCGGCATCTGCCCTGGCTGTACGTCGACCATGTTCGTAGTAACTCTGCGCAATAGAATGAATAAACAACAATCCTCTGTAATAGCGACCGTCTTCAATATCAGATACTTCCACATCTGCGGCATTAAATAAAGCATCCTTTGGTAAATAATTCCCCTTCTTGCACTGCTCGAATATGTGACGAGCCGCCATAATCCGTTGTTCCCTCATCTCCGCTGCACCGCAAGTGAAAATTTCTACCTTATGCCCCACCCCCCTTAGCAAATCGGCGTACCCTTCCAATGCGGCCATGTCTACGGCCCGAGAAACTGTAAAATGACGGAGCAGCTCTCTTCGAATACTGCGATAGTGACTATACGGAGGCTGGCGCAAATATAGGCGCTTCGCTCGAACAACTGAAGCGATCATTTTTCAAGGCACATTCGGATCGTCTTGCACGTGTTCAAAAATTGCTCGAACAATCTGGTGAGGGGTATATGTAGGTGCACAAGAAGACGATCTTGGCGCAATTTTCATTGGACTGTCAGCGACGTGTTGCCCGAAACACTCATTGAGGTGGTCTCTTGGTACTTGTTCAGTTTCCAAAGACCCGTCCTCGGTTGCCAATCGAAAACAAAAGTCGCGTGACACCCATTTGTCCGGCACTTCATACGCACTTTAACAGTATTCTGCACAATATTCACTCCCCGTTGCACCCCGAGATTCGCAGTGTGTGCTCGAATCAGCTGTTCACATCTCCACCGGGCATTCAAGGCGATCCCCACTTTCGGTCTAACGTCTTCAATTGGACGAGGCTTCCATGTCATGGCAGGCAATCGATCTGCTCGCAGTGCTTCTTCCGCACGAATCATAGTTCGGCGCTTCGATTGGCGCTTTGGCAACGTTCGACAGCTTTTCTTGTCAATATCATCCGGAATAGGATCGTCAGCGCGCTCCTCGACATCCTCTTCTTCATATTCGATTGCAATGTAATTCTTGGGGTCGAAGTCCTCGTCCGACGTAGCGTGTTCTTCGGAATCAATTTCCAAGCACCTGGCCACCACTCTGTATTCTTCTTCTAAATCAATCCTTCCTTCCTCACTACCAACATCATCTCCTCCATCTTCAAATTGTACTCCGTCGACGTATTCTTCAATTCTCTCCGCATCTGCAAACACCATGAGTTTTCGCCATCTTTGCTCACATTTTCCTCGTCCATTTTGTCCTCACTGCACTAGCGAGTAAGATCGTCTTCCGTGCCGCGAAATGGCCAGAAAGGACGACGGGATGCTGGCGGAGTCATACATATCTCGACCTCGTCATCATCCTTAAGTTCGTCTGTAGACGTACTATCTTCATCCTTATCAGCACCATCCTTTTCCCTCTCCGCCCGCAAGTGAGAACCCACTTCTCTCTCTGTTCTCTCTCTTTCATCTCTGTCCCTTTCCTTCTGCAGCGCAGCCCTTTCTCTTTCTCCCCGTTCTTTTTGCAGTTGGGCAGCCCTAGCTGCCTCTTCCTTTTCCTTTTTCAATTGCGTCCAGGCTCTCGCCTGCCTCTCCCATCCAGCGTCTTCCTCGCTGTCACTGCAAACGTCTGACGCGCCCTTCGAAGCCTTGTCATACTCTTCATTGTTCGAGTGTTCTCTTTGGCGTTGAGTCTCCCTGAAGTTTTCTTGATTCTCTTGTGCAGCGCGTTCGATTCTGTCGAGGGTGAGCTCTCTTTCGGAAGAGGTCTTGCTAAACGCGATGAATGCTGGAAGTAACACGGCCGTACCATACTGCATATCCTCATCGATTTCTATGTACCGGACTTCGCCCTCCGCTTGCTGCATAGCTCGCGTGAGGACCTTCATACACCTGTCCGCACAGCGCGGTTGCACAGCCCGCACTTTGTCAGGGTGCACGAGAACTGCAAGACGCTTGTAGTTCTTTTTCATTTCACGCAATGTTACGTTTTGCGGAGATACGTAAAACACGTCCATGAGCGGTGTCACACTTGCTTCCACAGTAGCAAGGTGTCGAATGCCCTGAGACATAGTCTGGGGCAATAGGCGCATTTTGAAAATGAATAGGGACGGATGACAGCAGAGGAGGGGCAAAGGGGTGACATGGGCATGGAGATAGCGAACTATGTCTGTTCTGGAGGTGATTGTCGATAAGGGGGCCACACCGGCCTGGCGATAATTGATCAACAAAAGCGTCACCCAACCAGACGCAAAATCTCCCCAATTTTTTTACCATGCACCGAAAATCGCCAATAACCGCAGAGCTCATAGAACGCAACTCATTTCACAGGAGAAGATCCGTCCCTCTCCACCTCGCCGCGATGTCCGCAACTCGCTACCTCTCCCGCGGCCAGCCCCTCAAACTACGCCTCCTTCTAACCAAGTCCGACGTGGAAGAAGAGGCGTGCATTTTTGTGCGTCGGGGGCCCGTTGCTCGCTTCTACTGCTGTTAGACAGGCGATCGCCAAGGGCGACGGGATGCTGATGACCGGCATGGCGCACCGGTATGTAGATGCAGCGGCAAACGTTAGAGAAAAGGGGAGGCTGGACTTTCGCGCGATGGAGTTTGAGCTCGGGTTAAGGCGGGGCAGGAGGAGAGACCATTTGCCGGTGGTTCTGGGCGTGTGGGATAGGAAGGAGGGTGGCACAGTACCCCGACAGGAGAGATTCAAGCTAGCGGAGAGGTTCACGGCACTGAGGGAGATTAGCGCGGGCGTGACGGCAGAAAGGCCTGGGGTTACGGTTACGTGCGTGGTGGGGGATAGAGTGGGGGATGGGGAGGGGGAGGGGGTGGTGGAGAGGAAGAGTGCAGAGGCGTGTGGAGACTGGGAAGGGGCCCGTGTAGAGAGGGTAGGTGCGGGCATTTTAATCTTACGAGGATGGTGGGAGGGATGGTGTTGAGAATCTTGAAGGGAATCGGGTCGAATGGAATCTCCTAATGTCGGGGATTGAGGAGAAGGAGATCAGGAGTTCTGCAGTCATGGGGAAAGTCGTTGTCAAGACCGGTCTTGTAGATTATTGGTGTGGCGAATGAAGGGTCCGCGTGGACTTCCTTCGCGGCTGGCCTGGATGCAGAGACGAAGGAGTGACGCGTGTCTTGGCGGCGGGTTGGTCGCAGATTCAGGGTGAATCAGTTGGATGGCTCTGCGGTCCAGGCTAGCAACGCGCTGGGTGGGAAAGGGGGCTGTTCGGTATATAGCGCAACAGCGTCTGACAGAGGCGATCGTGGAGGTAGTGTATAATCCGGCGGAGGGCAAGGTTGCTGAGTGCTTGTCGGCTCGGGCGCAGAGCACGAAGGGTCGAATTCGAGAGATGAAGCACGTAGGAAGGGTACTGGCACTAGCACGGAGGGTGGTGATGCAAGATTTATACAGCGCTATGCGCGCGGCTGATACTGCCGCGGATGCAAGGGGTGGTGATGCGGGCGGATTGGGACGCGGTGGAGAGGGCGTAGGTGGCAGATGTGCTGCGGGAGGTGCGAGATATGATGGCGGATGCCGTGATGGAGGCGTTTGCCGAAGAGAGTCTGGTGCCGCGGTTGGTTAGGAGTGTAGAACAATGGAAGGACGAGGACGTGCCCCTGCACGTTTGGATAGACCCGTGGTTACCGGTGGGGGGAAGGCGCGGCTTGGGAGAAGTGCTGGGGAGGGTGAGGGTGCGGGTGACGAAGCGGCTGGAGAAGTGGAGTAGCAGATACAGAATGGAGAAGACCGCACAAGGATAAGGCGGCGACACCGGCGTGGCGATCATATCGTGGATTAATTGTCCTTACAATATCCGTGTTCTAGAAATGTTGGGTTTAATAGCCCTGAAACCCTCGATTACTTGTCATTTTGGATTACTACACGGGCGAAGCACCCCAATTGTGTTGTTTGGGACGGGCGACCAAAGGCGACATTTCAGTGGTCGGGTCTAACATACTACTGCAATTCTTCCCTTCGCCCCCCTGTGCAACAAATTCGCACGATTCGGACCCTGTTCACTACAACAAAAGCCATCTCACCCCCTTTTGCCACCAAACAAGACACGATCGCCCCACTAAACGCAAAAGTTCCCTTTATTTTTACTGCTTGAAAATTTTCATTACAGAAAGAATCCATGACACTGCGCAGTCATTAAATCAAATATCTGCATCCGGGTCGCGATCCGGGAATCGGGCGTTGTGCATTTGCAATGACATTCTCCTCGCGCGCTTACGCCGATAGCGATCCTGGGATTGTCTACGGCGCTCGACCTGTTGCACACCAATGTGTTTCTGGCGGTTCTTGATACGTTAATAGCGATCGAGATCTTCCTGCCGCAGAGGATGCCAATTAATATGGAGGTTAGTGAACGCAGCGCAAAACCGGAAACAGTATCATAGCTTCCTTCCGCCCACTTCCATTTGCTAGAAGACAACGTTCCACAATCCACAAGCCCTGCCGATGTAGTTTTCAACTGTTATCCTACCTGATGAAATGTTTCCATTGAACCGCTCGTCATCCACAGAAAGAACAGAATTCGGTGGTTTTTTTCTTCGGGCTGATGAGGCGAACAATCTCTGCCCCGCCTCGGTACCCCTTATCCGCCAACAGTGCCCACTGCGTTGGATAATCGCCTGCCAAAACTCCGATATCTGTCAACTATTAGGTTTTTACCTTGATCTTTCGATGGGGCGCCTTCTCGCTTGTTGCGAAGAAGTCGACCCCTTTATTCAATGTTACTCTCTCCAATCCTAACACTGTCAAGCGTAGCTGAGGGACTACCTAAGAGAGGAACATGACGGACATCCGTGCTAGCCGTACTGTATAGTCCCGTTATGGCTTCCAGCTAGGAAGTCTTTGTGATATATCGCAAATACCATTACGATCCTTATCGATCCATCCAGGCTCACAAAATACCACGAGCTAAATATCTAAGTAGAGCCATCTGCTCTATTCTGACACTCCCCCACGAGTTGATTTTGGGATGACATGGACCGCTTTTCGTTGGTTGTTGAAAGCAGAACCCACAAGCGGTTTTGTGAATGCATCTGCCTTGTTCTCGAGTGATGGGGTGTACAATACTTTGATTGATTTGGCCTCTACAGCTTCCTTGACGAGTGCATACCTAATTCCCACGTGCTTAACATTGCGTAATCCTTGAACTTCCGATGTCAAGGCAATCGTTCCCAAATTGTCTTGATTCACAACTTTCGACCCGTGGGGTGTCAAGTCCAACTCAACAAGTACCCTTCTACATCAGTTCACATCTCTAACACATTCCGAAAGGGTGTAGAATTCCGCTTCCGCAGTTGAGATAGCAACGGAGGGCTGCAGTTTTTACGTCCAGAGAACGGGGTTTCCACCAATGGTGAGAACAATTCCAGATCGAGATCTGCGCTTGTCTTGGTCTCTTGCCCAGTCAGCGTCGCTCCAAGCCTCAAGTTGGTTTCCAGACCCAGCTCGGAACTGTAGCCCATACTCAGTTGTGCCCTTTAGATACCTCAGAACATGCTTCGTAGCATTCCAATGCCTTGGTGGTGGTGCGGATTGAAACCTTCCCAACATCGACACAACAGTAGCCAGATCCGGTCTCGTGCGCGTGCTAAAATACAATAGGGCCCCTAGTATGCTGTTGTATGGAATAAACTGAATTTCATGTTCCTCCTTCGGCGTCAACGGGATTCTCTTCTCGTACAAAACATGAGAAATGGGACGTGGAGAAGCTACTGGCTTACAATCTGACATTCGTGCTTTTGAGAGAAGTTTCTGGATAAGTGGCCTTTGAGTCATGAGTATCCCGTCTTTGTCGTCACTTTCAATGGAAACACCAAGAAAGTG
>NW_005178493.1:0-9528 GCF_000350225.1 Chondrus crispus | reverse complement strand
GGAGCTTGTCGAAGCCCATACAGTGACCTCAACAATTTCACAACCCTTCCATTCGCTTCTGGAACACCACCAATCTGCGGTAGGCGTAGCCAAATGCGGTCTGATTCCGGTAGGTGAGCATAGACGAAAGCACCTTTAATGTCTATCTGCTGACGACACTATCCAAAAATGGCGCAAAGTGAAAGCAAGATTCTCACCAAATTAAAACAAGCAACCGGAGCATACCTTGTGTCATAGGCATTCTCATCGACGGTTTGCAAGCTTCCCCGTGCCAGTAGTCGTGCTTTGAACCTAGCAGGTCTTCCTGATTGATCCCGCTTGAGCTTCAGGATGATGCCTGATGGGAGTGCCCGTGACGGAGGGTCAGGAGCTTCTTCATAAGCACTTGACTCAACAACTGTGTCGAATTACTCCTGAATTGCTCTCTTCGAGTGATTGGCTTCTGGTGAGGCCAAGGCTTCTTTCAGGCTGGGCTCATCATCAGTACTAACTGTATCTGGAATAGCTCGGTTTGCCCTTGATCGCAAATGATAGCCGTGAGTGACAACTGGCGTGTCATCAACCACTCCATGGGTTGAAGGTACTGCTGGTATGTGCAGCAATAAGTCCTGATCGTGTTGGTGGTTGTCCAATACATTCACGCTTCTCTGACCTTGTTCATCTGTGTTTACATCCGCTGATGTTCCATCTTCGACAATGTTGGAAGTTGGTCCAATATCAGATTGCAATTCATCACATGAGTCGCTGGTTGATGTACTAGATGTATTGCACGAATGATGCCACCTCTTGTTTCACTCTCATCGAACTGATCATCTAAGACAGTGTCCATGCTTCCATTTGGTTGGCCATTCAAGAGCGACATTCCAGGAAATTCATTCTCAAGGAACTTGACGTGTTTGGTCACCATAATTTTGTCAGCAGTGAGAACTCTGTACAAACTACCACTCATGTGTCCAAGGTTGACCCCCTCCTTCAAACGAGACTCGATTTTGTTCAATTTGTTCGTGACCCTTTGCACGAGAGGTCTGCAACCAAAAGGGCGCATGTGCTTGGCATATGGAGGGTTAGATTTAAAAAGCTTCACATAAGGCGATTCCTGAGTAGAGGAGTGAATCATGATATTTCTTGCTTGACTCACATGGCGAATTGCATCATTCCAGTAGTCCAAAGAAAGATGAGACTCAACTAGGCAAGTTTGGGGTAGAGAAAGCAGTGTACCATGAGTACGCTCTACCAAACCATTAGAGGACGGAGTGTATGGGGTAGATATTGTGACTTCCACACCCCTCATTTGCGAAAAACTTCTTGGCATTGGTGAATTCCGACCGGCCGTCCGTATGTAAAGACTTGAGACGGTCTCCAATTTGACCCTCAAAACGCTTCATGAAATCCAAAAGTTTCTGAGATGCCTCACATTTCTGTTCTATGAAAGAAACATCAGCGTACCTCGACATTTCATCAATAATGACAAGGAAGTACTCAAAACCATCTTGAGATCTTGGTTTGATTTTACCAACGACATCAGCATGACTGTAGCCAGGGGTCTTTGCTTTGGTCAGGCTTCCACGGAAGAAACGGCGAAACTTGCCCTTCATGCACGAATCACATGCGCTCTCGCCCACTCGTGGGGCAGCCAAGACTCCAGTATCAATCAGATTCTGAATGTGGTTTGCGCTTCCCATGTGCCCAAGCCTAGAATGCCATATCTTCACACCTTCTGAGTCCGAATCACATACTTGATCTGGGGAGGATCCTTCCCCGTTGCGCTCAGAATCTGCTGCATCGGGTCCCTCAACAAGCATTTTCAAATCAACAATGCTTTCACTGTCTGACTCACATTCGGAGGTGTCTGATTCCTCCGACTCGTACTGTGATTCATCTTCGTCATCACTTAGAAGATCGGAGATGTCCTCATCACTTGACGTATCAATTTCGGATTCTTCGTCCATGTCCACTGATGCTAGGTGGCTTCGTATGACCGTTCTCATGGCCCTGGGAATGCAATTCTGAGGCTGCTCTTGGGGGCGACCGCACATTCGATCGTTAGTCAGAATATAAAACAGACCATCATTTGCCTTGAAAGCTGTACCGAGGACACAGAGTCAATCCTCAATATCCGTAATGACTGCCTTCTTTACTTAACAAAACACAAAGACCTTTCGCCGTCAATGCAGGTATAGACAACAAGTTCATTGCCAGATCTGGAGCAGCCAAAGTCTCTGTGAGCTCAACTTCCGTCTCATTGTCTGAAGATGCCCATATGACACGGCGCGCCCCCCGATAGTTTGCAGAGATTTCTGAGTCATCACCGAGGGAGATCGGCACGTCACACGCAACATTGTTATCAAGAGTTGAGACATCGTTAGTCATGTGCGTAGTTGTCCCAGAGTCCAACATCATAACAGAGCCACGTGCAGATTTTGACACGAGAGCCTTAGCCACAGCCGCTCTCTTCTTCTTGGTGTTAGATTTATCGTATGCAGATTGTGTGGCTTTCTCCGTTGTTGACATTCCATCCTTGCCTCCATTCCTAGAAGATTCCAATCGATTTCTAGGATTCTTGGGGATCAGCCAGCATTTGTCGATGGCATGGCCTTTCTTCTTGCACAGATCGCAGTGCATATGAGACGGTGTAGCACGTTCGTGGTGACTATGCTTTAACTTGAAAGCATTTTGCTCCTCCAGAAGCCTTGATGACACCTTCTCCCATGTCATGGATTCATCGTATAACGTCTTAACTGCTGCTGTAACTGCAGTTAGCTCAGGCACCTGAATAGATGAAATCAATAAAGCAATAGACAACTCATCAGGGATACGAGTATTCATTCCGTCGAGCTGCTCGAGTACGGCGGCCATCTGATCAATATGACTTCCCATGTTCTTTCTTATATTGTCATATCTCAGATTGATCAACTCGGTCATCTTTGAAACTCGCGTAGCTGCTGACTTTGAGTCATACCGCTGGTTCAACCTTCTTAGCATCTCATTTGGCTGACCAATACAGGACCTGACTACCCGGAGTGCTTTGTCAGAGAGAGCAGCAATAATCATGTTGCTAGCCTTCTTCTGGTTCGTTTCAAAAGTTCTCTTGAGCGTAGCATCGGTGTGGGAGTTCGAACTCGACAATACATATTCGATACCTCTGCTGTCACAAGCGGCGGAAATCCCGATTCTCCACCACATGTTGTAATTATTTTTTTGTCATCGAGTGGCTTAATCCGAATCCTTTCCATAGAGTCCGTCATATTGAAAGCGAAATCTGAGATCCGGTTACAAGCTCGTATGCAGTCGAAAGTGGCGTAAGAGATTTCTCTGTCTTTGTTGATCGACCCAGAAATACACAGTTCTAACGTCTGTGACCCATAAACTATTAGATTTTTACCTTGATCTTTCGATGGGGCGCCTTCTCGCTTGTTGCGAAGAAGTCGACCCCTTTATTCAATTTTCCTCTCTCCAATCCTAACACTGTCAAGCGTAGCTGAGGGACTACCTAAGAGAGGAACATGACGGACATCCGTGCTAGCCGTACTGTATAGTCCCGTTATGGCTTCCAGCTAGGAAGTCTTTGTGATATATCGCAAATACCATTACGATCCTTATCGATCTATCCAGACTCTCAAAATACCACGAGCTAAATATCCAAGTAGAGCCATCTGCTCTATTCTGACATCAACTCCCTCACACTCCTGGCTTTCTTCAAATTCGCCTTATGAAATTCCTTGTTTTCTTTAAACATTTCGAGGTCAGATACTGACCCTGGGAAATGATCTGCACACCCGAGAGCAAGCGCATTTAGGAGAACAAATACCTCTATCTTGTAGCCATAGAGTTTTTGTTTCCCGGAGAAATATTTCTTCCCCTCCTGCATGTTTCCACTAGGCCGATTACACATTTGGAAGGTGACATCCGTGGCGTAGCGGGCGAAAGAGAAGTGCTTGAAAAGGAACTTCTCCTTGATCATTTCAGTCATGGAGTAGATCTCAGCGTTGGTCTCGACTAGGGTTTCATACACATGGCGAGACAGCATGTTGATAAAGCGCATAATCAGCCTCTCAAAAGTTGGGCCCTTCAAAGAAAGAAAAAGTTTGCCATCAAATCCCACTGCCCTCCATGCTTCATGGTGGCCAACGTCCCATCTTCTGCAGAAGATGGGGTGAGAAGCAAACTCAGGCCTGGAGGGATCTGAAAGATGCCCTCAGCAGGCCCGATATCCTCGCGGCCTCGAGGCGTGGAGCCGCAAAGGGGGTGATGACTGACTCCAGCTCCTATGGACTCGGGGGGGTCCTGCTACAGAGGTCAGAGGAAGGGCGGTGGAGGCCCGTCTCTTTCACAAGCAAGTTGATGAAGGACAGCGAGAGGAACTTCACCTCCACCGAGAAAGAGTGCCTTGCTGTCGTGCATACGCTGCGCAAGTGGAGCTATTACCTGCATTGTGAAAAGTTTGAAGTAATAACTGACCACCTTGCTTTGAGGTGGCTGTTGAGCTTGAAGGATCCGAGGGAACGTTTGGCGAGATGGGTCGTGGAGGTGCAGGACCTCGACTTTGGCGTCGAGAACCGTGCGGGAAAAGAGCTGGTGGTACCAGATACGCTTAGTCGTGACGCCGTCCCAAAACCATTGCGCCAAAGCTGCCACAATCCTCGGCGTCGATCGCCTGGAAGGAATGGCGGAAGTCGAAGAGGAGGAGCGAGTGGCTGCCGTGTTGGAAGCCATGCGATCGGAACGGGTCTCCGCAATTGCCGAAGTCAACGCATTCGCGAGCGGACCATCATCGGATGAGCTACGTGCGGCACAGGAGGAAGAATTTGGAAATCTCGAACAAATTGCGTCCGGAGATAAGGCGAAATTCGTGGATGACGATGGCTTGTTGCTAGTGGAAAAGGGCAGCAATCTGGTCGTTGTGGTTCCGAAATCGCTGAAAACGTCTGTATTGAGTTCTGTTCTCGGCTCAAGACTGCAGGGGCACTACAAGGTGGCCCGCCCAATTGCGAAATTGCGCAAGAGATACTAGTGGAAGGAGGTGGTCACCGATGTTGTGGAGTTCGCCAAGAACTGCATGCAATGCGCCGTGTTGCAGGAAGAGCAGCTGCAGAGGCAAGCGAAATTGGAGATAGTTCATCCGAAAGCGACGCTGCGAGCAGGTTGCTATTTGTGGCCGATCTCAGTAATTCGAATCGGTCCCGTCTCCGGTAGGCGTGTCGCACAAGCGTCACGCTTCCCAGAATGGTAAAACCCGACGATCGGTATGCGCGCCGCACAAGCGTCGCGTTTTTCAGATCGATCGGAAAGAAGAAGTTGAGAACTGTGTTTTTAAAAAATGCTCTGCCCTTTTTTCTTACTAGCAATGAAGTTTGGCAGTATTTATAGGGGATGTATAGCGGTAGGTAAATGGGGCATATGCAGGATAACAGGGACTAATAAAGACTAAGGTTGACGGTGCTTGACTCAGAAGGATGCAGCAGGAATCACCAATCTGTATATCATATTGATAGCAGAAACTTATCATCACATGGTGGGAAGATACACCCGTGCACGAGTGTGGCTACACACCTCCTCTTCAAAGGTCAAGCTCTTGCTTGTCTAAATCCACTAGGTGGTGAGGAGTTGACTTGCGATTCAAGAGGTTTCGTAGCATTTGTGGGACATCTTCGTAAATTTTTTGTAGGGATTCAGAAGTATCAGTAGATGCTGGTAGTCCTCGCCAGCGGACTACAACCTGAAGTCCATCCGGTCCGTTTTCGAGACGCAACAGCCGCTGAACTGGCATACCGGTTTCGGATGCTAGTACATGCGGCATGATAGCTTCCCTGTTGAGGAGTTCATCCGAGTAAAACCGTAATCGGGATGCATGCGCCTCTTGTAGGGAGCCGTTTCGGAGGTCTTCTATCTCATAAACATAATGAGATACGGCTTTTGTAATTCTTCTGGCCCCGCGCCAGCGGAGGGCGAGCTTTTCACCGGCAGTAAATTCCTCGCGAGCGAGTAGAACGAAATCACCCTCGCTGAAATTAGGAAGTTCACCACAAGAATTAGTACCACTTTTGCGCTCTCGATTAGCGGTTAGAGTTTTGGATACCGTTTCACGGATGTTGTCAACAATTTCCTTCACCTTTCCAAGGTTGAACAATTTTTCTCGCACCGAATCCGTGATGGAAACTAGACGTCCAGTCTCGTTTCTCAAGAACGTAGATACTGCAGTTGCAGGTTCAACTGCCATGAATATGGTTATTGGTGCCTTATTCCCGCGCTGCAGTGATGGCGAATTATTGAGAGAACTTTGAACAAGAGGAACAAGGTCCGGCCATTCGGAAAAATTCAACCGAAGTTCGAATACCGTAGCACGGAAAACGCGCAAGACTTCGCGTCCCAAACGTTCGACTGAACAATTGCTCGAAGGAGTATGGGGTAAGTAAAATGATGAGGAACTCGCAACGCGCGGCTTAAGCGGCGAATTATCTCATTCTTAAAATGCGTGCCTTGGTCCGACATAAGCATCTTCGGAGTATTAAAAGAAGAGCACCACTCAAGGAGGGCATCAGCAGTGTTCGAGGCATTCGCATTGGCGAAAGGAAATAACCAGCAATAGGAGGAAAAATCATCTCGGAGCATGAGGATGTATTTCATTCCGTCATATCCATGGGCTATTTCGAGGAAATCAAATTGCACCAAATCATTGGGAGATGTCCCGAATACGGAGGGTCCAAACGGTCGCGGAACGCGCTTCCCCTTCAGTGTCGATATGCAATGAATGCAACGATTGACGAAAGTATGAACGTCATCAGTGATAGTACTCAAATAAAAGTTTCGCCGAACGGCGGATTCAGTGGCGTCGATTGCACGATGCCCAGCACTGGAGGTATGCGCAATTATGCAAATGCGTAGTTGCAAATCTGAACAATCGTCAGGAATCCAGATAACGCCAGCATCGGTAGTAAAATTATCGTCTTTCGTGATGAATTCCCTGGGGCAGGTAGAACGATGCAGTTTGTGTGCTTCTAGAATTTGGGTAAGGTTAGGCCAAATGAATTCATCCGACGAGGCGGAAGTTAAGGAAGGTACATGAATGATTCTGCGAACCGTGTTCGGCACCGCCCATCGTGAAAGAAGATCAGCCGATACATTCTCCGAACCCGGTATATGAATGCAGGTGTAATTGTACATGGATAATCGCACCGCCCAGCGGAGGACCCTCTTGAGGGAGCTTAAAGAAATATCGTGCAGTACCGAAAGCGGGTCGAATATGAATACCAAATTGTTGTGGTCGGTGTAGATGTCAAATGCCGAGGAGTCGGAAAGAATCCAATGCATTCTCTCAGTTGTAGCCATGATAGCGAACGCTTCCTTTTCAAGCGTAGACCATCTCAACTGCGTAGAAACAAATCGACCTGAAAGAAATGCAAGAGGTGCATGCCGCTTTTCTTCATGGGGAAGGTTCACGTTTGACATCGGTATTTGAGTAACAATTCCCGACCAGACGGAGTCCGAAGAGTCGGTAAAAACGCACAACCGTTTTAGCGGGTCACGATGAGATAGCTTGAATTGAGCCGCTAGGGCATTCTTGCAATTTTGGAATGTAGATTCATGTAATTCCAACCATCCGACTGTGGTATAACCCCCCCCCCCCCTGGGGGCTTTATTTTAGATTAGATCAACTCAGAATCGGATCGGTTACTGTAGGGCTCGATGCTCTACAGTACCACCACGTGTACCCCCGAGTACAGGGGGCGCACGTGTACACGTGTACGCGCGGGACCGAAGAGCGCACACACACGTGTACTGTCAGCCCCGATAGCTGACAGTATTACAGTGCCGACCGACCGCTACAGTACATCGGTACTGTACTATTATGATAGGTTATTATGTACATTAAATATGGAGTGGACCGGCGGCGGTGGAGGAAGACAAGCAGGGACTTGTCACCCACCGACCGTCAAGGTCCGACTTCCCGCTTATTCTAAGGTAGCGCTCGCTAACTACCTTAGAGCGGCACCGAGCGCGGGTTGAGGACGCGCGCGGTACGCCCACGAGCCGGCTCCGCCTCCGCCCGTCGGTACTGGATCGTCACCCAGTACCGCGCCGGGGCGTCGAGGCGTCGAACCGCTCGCGCGTACCGGCGTCCTCCCCGTTCCCGCTCTACCACGCTACCCGGGCCCGCTGCCCGGTGCCGTTAGCTGGTGTCCCGCTTCACCCCCGTCTTCCCGTTCGGACGGGGTCTACGTCGAGCTGTGCATACACCCCTCTCCGGTGGGGGTGTTTATGCTACAGTGGTCTCCCGACCTAGAAGACCCTGGAGTCCGATCTCCGAGAAGACTTCCGCTTCCCTCCGCGAACCGATCGCGTCGAGATGAGCCAAGAGCTTGAGACCTCGATCCGCTCCGAAGCGGCGGATCTGAGTCCGACCGCTGTGCAGTCCCCATCCGCCCCGTCGGGCGACGGCGACGCAGGTCCTCGTGACCGCGAACCGTCGCTCGGATCCTCCGAGGAAAGAGCGGCGGCGATGTTCGAACGCATAGCCGAATACATCGAGGAAGTCCGTACTTCCCTCCGGATCGATGTATCGGACCATGTATACACTCGATGTATGGCCGAACTCCGCTCCCTGCGTGAAGGGAGGTTCGATAGAGTGACGCAGTCCTTAGAGAATCTCCGAGCATTGATCGACGAGTTACACTCGCGGATCGTGCTCGTCGAAGACTCCCGTTTCGCCTCGCCCGGACCGTCCGGGCAAGGTCGCCCTGAGAGGCCGACCTCGGTGAGACGACCCGAGGACCGAACTTCTCCGTCCGCAGAGCAATTGGGTGCATTCGCGCACCTCTCCGCTGAGCTCGACGCCACTCGTCGGCGTGCTCGTGACATGGAACGTACCATGGCCGAAAGGCTACCCGGTGCCCCCCCGAGAGGGCCCGGTGGTACCGTACCTCCGAGCGCCGCCGCCCCCGAGGGTTGGCGTCCGACTGGTGCCGCTACCAGTCGGACTGCAGAAGGAAGCCGTCCTCCGATAGACGCGAATTTCGCGTCTGAGACCCAAGCCTTGCCGCCTATCGTCGGAAGTAGGCGGCAAGTGGACCGCGTATCGTACGCGGACGAACAGGACCGTGGAGGAGCCGCCCGCGGATCCGGAGAACCGCTGTTCTCCGTCGATCCCCGCTGGGGCGGCTACCCGCCGGCGAGTTACGCCGAGCATCCAGGTCCGGTAGACGTCCGTACGCTACCGGTTACCTCCTTCGGCACGCTGGGTCCCGCTGAACCCGGGCTCGAGCCGGTACATACGATGATCCAAGAGTTCAGCGCCGTTGCTGACTATCGTATGTACCGCTTGGATAACACCTCGAGGCTCGTTACCTCGGGTGACGCGGGACGGATCGCGAAGTACGTCCAACGCTGTCGTGGGATCCGTCCCACGATGCGCTGCTTCGACGGTACTGACCCGATCCAGCTGCTGCCGTTTTTGAAGGATATCCGAATCACCCTCAACTCGCAACACCTGACCGAAGGTGTTGCGGTACGAGTCCTCGCTCACTTCCTCGA
>NW_005178492.1:18655-43153 GCF_000350225.1 Chondrus crispus | reverse complement strand
AAGAGTATGGGAATAGCTGCATGGACTTTGGACGACCTCAGGCCGGCAGATGTCCCTGTGTCACATTCTTTTGAGTTAAATGACGACAGACCCATTTCGCACGCCGTTCGGAGGCTCCCTCCGAGACACAACGCGGTAGTGCGCGAGGAGATCGAGAAGATGCAGAAGGCAGGGATCATTACCCCCTCTGTAGCTCCTTGGTCGTTTCCGGTCGTCATCGCAACGAAGAAGGACGGGAAACCTCGCTTCTGTGTTGACTACCGCGCGCTTAACCGGGTGATGAAGGCCGACAAGTGGCCGTTGCCCAAAATGGAAGAGATATTCGACGACCTTGAAGGAAGCAAAGTGTTCACTACCCTGGACTTGTTCTCAGGTTATTGGCAAGTGCGGATGGCTTCATGGTGCAAAGAACAGACGACGTTTGTCTGTCGGTACGGGACCTTTCAATTTGAAGTAATGCCATTCGGGCTCATGAACGCTCCTTCAACATTTCAAAGGATGATGGATGGCGTATTCAGAGACCTGCCATTCGTCCGAGTATACCTTGATGACGTGGTTATCTTTTCAAAGTCCTTGGACGTCCATGTTGACCATTTAATTGAAGTGTTCGAGCTGATTGCTCGCAGTGGATTGAAGTTGAAGCTTGCGAAATGTTCCTTCGCGCAATCACAGACCAGGCTATTGGGGCACGTCATCGGAAAGAAAGGGATTGAGGTGGATCCAGAGAAGACATCGATCATTTGGGACACCCCCGAGCCGCGCACCAAGACGGAGTTACGAAGCTTTCTTGGACTAGCGGGGTATTACCGCCGATTCATCCCTAAGTTCGCAGAAGTCTCTGCATCGTTGCATGCTGCTACTTCTACCAAAGTCGAATTTGAATTTACGGAAGAGATGCGGACCGCCTTCCAGGAGTTGAAGAATAGGGTGACGTCTCCTCCGCTGTTGGCGCTCCCGAAGTTTGACGAACCCTTCGTGGTAGAGACAGATGCATCCAACAGTCAGGTTCAGTTCTGTAATTGCGGCGGATTTGAACGGTAACAAAGACTCTCACTGGCTATTCGCCATGGGAGTTACAGTAGCATATGCGTGGTGCGCAGCAAGGCAAACCCGTCTGTGTCAGCCACTACAGTATGACCGCTCACACCCGTTGCCTCAAATGTGGGCATACATACCGTACAGAAGTTCGCCATTTCAAAATTTTTTTAAATTTTTCCCCCGCAGTACAGCATGCCCTTTCTCTCTCCTGAAATTTCCTTCAAATTCTCTGCCAAGCTTTACAGCACAGAGGCTTCACGTCCCCCCTAGCACATCCCCCAACTTTGTGCTTGCATCCTCGTCAGCAGGCGAGGCAAACTCGCGCCCCGTTCATGCGGCGCCCCACTCCCGCGCCCTCCCCGCCCCTTTCGACGCCTCCCTCGCCGCCGCTGACGCCGCCAGCCCCCGTCTTCCACACCTCCCTCGCCGGCAACCTCCCGCACTCCTCCATGGGCGGCCACTACGTCCCGGTGCGGTCTTCCGTGCGCCCCGACGCCCTCTCCGATGACGAGGTCCGCATGCGCGCAACTGTCGACGCTAAGGTCCAGCGCCGCCTGCTCCCCATCCTCTTCATCGCTGCCCTCATGTGCTACCTCGACCGCACAAACCTCTCCTTCGCCGCCCTCGACATGAACACGGATCTCGGCTTTTCGGAGCGCACGTATGGCATCGGCGCCGGCGTCTTCTTCACTACCTACGCCGCATTCGGCATCCCGTGCAGCGTCTTCGTCAAGAGGATTGGCGCCAAGCTGGGTTTGCCCTTCATTTTGCTCGCGTGGGGGCTCGCGTCCGGCGCTATGGCCCTGATTACAAGCGTTAGAGATTTTTATTTGCTCCGCTTGCTTGTCGGCGCGACTGAGTCGGGCTTCTTTCCGGCCGTCATCTACTACTTAACCTTGTGGTTTGCGGAGGAGGATATGGGGCTCAGTTATACAATTGTCATGACGTCCACGGCCGTGTCTGGTATCATTGGCGGCCCGCTCGCGGGAATTATCATGACCTATCTCAACGGCTTTCTGGGCATTCGAAGCTGGCGCTGGCTCTTCATTGCAGAGGCTGTCCCTACCATTTTTCTTGCGTTCTTCATGCTGTTCTATCTAGATGGCGAGCCGTCCAAGGCCAGGTTTCTCACGAGAGAGGAGCGCGAATGGCTTATGAACCGACAACAGACGGAGCTCGACAATCGCAACGGCAACCATGCCGTTGGAGGGCTGGCCCAGGCTTTGCGATTGACATGGCTCTGGCTCATTATCGGTATCTGGTTGCTCTACTCGTGTGGCTATTATGGAATCATCTTTTGGCTCCCGCTTCTACTCAAGAGCGTTTCGCATATGAGCAATGTGATTGTCGGTTTCATTTCCGCCCTGCCATATCTATGTGCAGGAGCTGCTATGATTCTGGTCGCTCGGTCATCAGACCGTTCGCGTGAGCGCCGCTTACATCTCGCGGTCTCCGCTTCTGTAGCTGCTATGGGGTTCTTCGGCGCAAGCGTGATTCATACCTTGTTGGGAGAGCAGTTGCTTTTGCTGTTGTTCTGTCTCAGTGTCGCCGCGTCGGGCGTATGGGCAATGTTCGGCCCGTACTGGGCTATTCCTACGAGCATTCTCAGCGGCGAGACGGCCGCGGCGGGCTTTGCGCTCATTAATTCAACCGGTGTCATTGGTGGCTATCTTGGTCCCTTCTTGGTGGGAGAGTTGACTGCTAGGACTGGGTCTTATGATGCGGCGCTTGGCCTCTTTGGTATATTCATGATTGTTTGTGCTGGCTTATCCCTCTGTCTGAGACCCAATATCGGAGATCAAACGCCGTGCCAAAGCAACGATCAACTACCAATTGAGAACCACAGAAAATACTCAAGCCCACCTATGCAGGATGTGGAGGAAGGGGAGCGGATGAAGTAGTAGCGTGTTCAGAAAACAAAAAAAGAAAGAGAAGTAGGCAAGTCGAGGGACATGGTCTATGTACTTGCGTTTTATTTCTGTTCGAACACATGCCGCTCCGCCGAATAGACTCTCGTGTTGTGGTGCTGTACATAAAGGAAAAGTTCTTCAGGTTGCCGTTAGCCGGCGATGATTGTATTGACAATGCCTATGTTCAAAAAAATGCGTGTCTAGTCTACAGCACGAGACGGGAGTTTTGGTCGACTCGAAGATGGTGGCTTCTTGGACACAACGGCAGGAACGCTTTGGATTTTCGACCCGAAGTGAGAGTGGAGCTTGTTGTTGATAATCTCAACATGTGAACCTGTCGCCCGCACCGGATTGGGATTCACGTAAAGAGTGGAAAGATATTGGGTAACGTCGCCGAGTTCCTGCAAGTCGATACCGAGTTTCTGCAACCACTCCTTCATATCACGGTCCTGCAGCGTGCCGGCGATGAAAATGCACGCGACTGCGATGAGGTAAGGCGGGTACCGCAAACATGCGTCCGTGCGGTAAGAGTCATTGAGTATTGGCCAGGCGGAGGTGAGCAAATCAGTCATGTTCGCATCGGCACAATACTGGACCAGCGGGCGATAGGGATGGTAGATTATGAGATCGAAGTCCAAGCAGGCTATCATCTTGAACTCGTAGTCATAGACGTGCGCAACGGTGTAGGGATACGGGTGGTCGCCCACATAGAGAGATAACATCTGTGCGACGACGATTTTTGCAGGCATCTGGTGTTCTTCAGACTTTGCTGCGAGGTACTAAAAAGGGCAAGTAGATGGGGAAAGCAGGATCGCAATGTGAGTTTCGGAGTTTAAGCATAGCCGTGCAGAAATGTACAGTGGTGGGAGACTTACCAATGCGACGGGGGCGATGAGACGTGGGTCATGGTCGCGGATGGCGTTCCTGAGGAAGAAGCGTTTGAAATATACGATAGCGGTCGCAGCAACGCGTTGGCGCAGCTTTGAGTTTTTCGCGAGAGTGGTGATGGTTTGAGAGTAGATGCTCTTGATGGTGTTAATCTCATCTTCCTTGAACAATGGGTGATCCCTGCGTTGCACAAAAACAACCATAAAGGCATAAAAGAGATTTGTTAGAATACACGCACTTCCAGAAGATAGTGAGAAAATGTAACTCCCACAAAAGGAGACGCGGAGAATGTACCTTTTGATGACGGCATGCGACTGGGACATGAACTCCTCGGCGCTCCTCAGCCAGTTCCGGTAGTGCGTGGAGCTCCAAAAGTTGGCAGCCATGGCGCGCGGGCGTCAAACGGTTCGAGCAATTGTAGTCGAGCTCTTTTGCCGACGAACGAAGTCAGCGGTCATGTGCACGGAGGCGTCGGCGTGGGTACGGTGGTTGTGTGTGTAGGTGGAGAGTCGTAGAGGCGGAATGAAAAGGGGAGCATTGCAGACGAGACGTTAGGAAATGGACACGCGCCAAATCGTGGCAGGCGGAGCCAGTCATGATACCAGCAACATGCGTGTCCCAGGAGCACTGCTGGACCGATGACAAGTGAAGTGATTTTTTGATATTTTAACGACAGGCTTGTCGATTCTGATCCTGAGATCAGGATCAGAGGCTGCCCCCTTTTTGCCTCACCATAGCTTTTTCTGCGTTCGCAATCGCCGTCGTCCGCCCATAGAGTATTCAATTGAGGTTGTGTCTGAGTCTGCTAATGTTTCCGCGTTTGATTTTCTCTGGAAGAAAGTGGTTACCGCAGAGAGACATCTTAAATCGTCTTGAATCTTGTCAAGATGGCGAAAAGGCGACACGACGAGATGAATTCAATTGAGGTGGAGGGCGTTTCACCCAGAACTCAAGATAGCAGTGAAAGGAAGAAGAAGAAGAAGAAAAAGGACAAGAACTTAATGAAAGGCGATGCGTCTAAAATTGCTCCAGTCTCGGCTGAGAAGGAAAGAACGACAAAAGAGAGTGAGAAGAAACGGAGTAAGAAGGAGAAGGAAGACAGGCGCAAGAAGCGACGAAAATCAATAGAGACTCATGAAGAGAATGAAGCTGAGGAAGCCATGGATTTAACTTTGGATGAGACACCGGTTAACGAAAAGAAAAAGAAGAAGAGGGACAAGGAAAGGAGCAGTGAGAAAAAACGGAAGGACAAAAAAAGTGGGAGCAAAAAGAAGCAACGGCACACAACTTTAAGCGATTCTGACAACGAAAACGTCACAAAGAATGGGGAGTTGAATGGCTCCGTAATTACTTCGACCCCTGGCGATGAGAACAACACTAACGCGAACCTGCCTACTGTGGACGAAATTCTGAAGAAAGCGACCACAAAACGAAATGCCTTTCTACATGGCCACGCTGCAGTGCCTCTATTTCGACCTCAAGCATTGCGATCACTAGACAGTAAGACGCAAGTCAGTATGGTTGGTGCGTCTGCGGACTTTTGCGAAAGGATAATGTATCTGATTCATGATACTGTTTCTACCGCGAAAAAGTGGATGAACCCAAACGCGGATGATGATGCTGTAGACCTAGAAGAATCAGTTGTGAGTGATATGGTTCGCTTGAAGAAGGTTCCATTGGCGAAGCAATATGTGGAGATGACGCTCTGGCGGAGGGTTGCTGAACTGAATCGCGATCATTTGCTAGCGGCCTCGCAGTTAGGTTTCGGGAAAGGGTTCTCCAAAGGTGATTTGCAGCCCCCAACTAGCCAGGGTCTACTACTGCATCGAGAAGATGACCCTGATGCCAAGTTTGTTTCATATCGCCAAGCCTACATGAAGAACGTTGTCGAGCAGTACAGTGAAAGCTTAGAAAAGATGAGAGAGGAGGAGAGCATGGATGCATATCGTGTACAGTTTCTCCTCCGCTGCTTGGACGCGGGGGCGAGCTTGTTTGGGAATTTGAAGTGTATGGAGAAGTGATAAAACAAATTACTGACTACAAGGGCGTTACCGCCATTGGTAGATCATTTGACTCATCGTCCAGTGGTAAAACTGGAAAGGGTTCTCAAAGGAAAGCTACTTGCAGATTACCCGAGGGAAGACAATTAGTTCCATAATCGATTAGTAGCGAACGCTTCCGTCCCTTTCGGCTTTAATGATCCCAAACTTCAGCATTGTCACACCTGGTGCAGGTGAAGAAGTACTGGTTCATGTCGATATGGTAGCCGACAGCCTCCCGGCGAGAAATGCAACCACTACGAGAGAAACCTGTGGAAGTGCTCTCCGAAGTTTTGAACGAAAGTTAGTACGTTGCTCTCGGCAGCCATTCTCCAGATCATAATAGTACTGAATAGCATCTGAATAGCCTTCCCGTAGGTTTCCTACACGCGGAAGGCGCGCTAGCTTCTTGAACCCAAGCTTTTCCCAAAGCCGAAGGCTGGCCACGTTCGATGAGAAAACAAGATTAAACAAAACAGCCTTAAACTCAAGGTCTTTTGCGACTTGCAGGAAGACAGTTCCCATCAGTGAGGCCACACCTTGGCGTCGGTAGCCAGGGTCTGTGATAAAGCCTCCATTGCAATAATGAGCACACCGCCCAGGAAAATTGGGCTTGCAATAGAAGGCTCCGATGACAGCGCCGCTGCTGTTTCGCGCGACGAGAGCCGTGTGGGAGAAAAAGTAGCTTCGAAACTCAAAGTCAGTGAGGGGCCTTTCAAAAGGCCATGACATTCCCTCTTTGATCACATCGTTCAGTAATGTCCTCACTGCAGCGATGTCGTGCTGATTGCGGATGAAGTCAATTTTCACAACTCTACCATTGGGGAGGTTGCGAATCAGTGGAATGTATGGCAAGGAACTGGAATAGTCCCTCCCGGTAGAGTCTTCATTCAAAACTGCTTGGCCATAAGCCGAAGTCATGATTCACAATATATTTCGAATCTGTCTTGATGATGATTCAACCACGAGTGCTTCACTCTTCTGGGATCGAGAAAGCAATCGAAAGCCAAAAATGAGACAAAAAATATTCTCACTCAGATCAAGCTCATTCCCCCTTCTCCTCTTGTGCAGTAGACTCGACAGACAATTCTTCCAATTGCTCGCTTGAGACAGGAGCCGGTGCGCCAGCCATAAGATCAGATGCACTTGTCGTCTTAGGGAATGCTACAACATCTCGAATGCTATCTGCCTTCGCCATGATCATAATGCATCGCTCTAGTCCGAGAGCCAAACCCCCATGAGGAGGTGCACCGAAGGAAAGCGCGTCAAGCAGGAATCCAAACTTTTCCGTCTGCTCTGCCTCTGAAATTCCCAGAACCTTGAAAATGTTCTGTTGCACCTCAGGATTGTGAATACGGATTGAACCTCCCCCTATTTCACTTCCGTTACATACGAGGTCGTAGGCATCCGACATGATATCGCCAATCCGACTTTCGTCCTCGAGCAAATTCATTTGGCTTGGTAAGGGCGAAGTGAAGGGGTGATGGACGGAAACGTAGCGTCCTGCCCCCTCATCGAATTCAAATAAAGGGAAATCCACTACCCAGCAAAAAGCATATTCCGGTCCCGTCGCGGTCAGTCCGTTTTCTTGCCCAAGCTTAACACGCAATCGTCCCAGACCTGCATTGACGGCTGCCGGAGTCCCACATGCAACGAGAATGACGTCTCCCAGTCTCGCGTTAAGTGCTGATGCGACGAAATCTTCAAACCCGGTTTTATCCCCCGTTACCTTAGACAGTGGTCCGTTCAGCGTGTTATCATTACCAACTTTTGCATATAGTAGCCCTGACAAACCGTAACTCTTGACGAAAGCCGTGTACCCGTCTAAAACCTTGCGAGAAGATGCCTTCGCAGCTCCAGTGATGACCATGGCTTTCACCATCCCTTTATCATCAAGAGCCTTTTTGATGGGAGAAAAGTCGCTGTCCTTGATAATTGGAGCGTCGGTGATGTCCTTCAGTTCCATCCCAAACCGCATATCGGGTGCATCAACCCCAAATCTATCCATTGCTTCCTTGTAAGGTATCCTCGGGATTTCTCCTATTTGCTTTCCTAAAACCTTTGCGAACATGCATTTGACTATTCCTTCGGCCACTTCCAAAACAGACTCACGTTCGACAAACGACATTTCAAGATCTATTTGTGTGAACTCTGGTTGTCTATCCTGCCTAAGATCTTCATCGCGGAAGCATCTTGTGATTTGGAAATAGCGATCGAAACCTGAAACCATCAGAAGTTGCTTGTATATTTGGGGAGACTGGGGCAATGCATACCAGCTTCCTGGATGAACTCGTGACGGCACAAGATAGTCGCGGGCACCTTCGGGAGTCGCCTTCGTCAGAATTGGTGTTTCAACTTCAATAAATCCGCTAGCATCGAGAAAGTTCCTCGTCGCCATCGTGGCCCTGTGTCGAAGTAGCAAATTTTCTTGCAGGGTCGGTTTCCGAAGGTCCAAGTATCGATATTTCAGTCTCGTATCGTCTGATGCTCCCCCAGTCGCAGCAATTTCAGTTTTAGTGCTATTCTTTTGATTTCCTTTCTTGGTGTCTGCCTTTTTTCCTTTACCTTGCTCTGCGATCATGAACGGCATGGGCTTTGTCCTGGATACGATCTTCACATCGGTAGCGACGATTTCAATTTCCCCCGTTTTCATCTCCAAGTTTACGACGGCTGCATCTCTTCGTGTTACTGTTCCTTCCACACCGACGACATACTCCAGCCGAATATTTTTTCCAGTTTCCACAGCTTCTTTTGGACTTTGATCGCCAATGGTGACCTGCACAACACCGTACCGATCGCGAAGCAAGACGAAAAGCACACCTCCTCGATCGCGAACCGCGTGAGCCCAGCCGTGGAGCCGAACCTGCTCTCCAACATGAGACGCTCTCAACTGGCCACACGTATGTGACCGGAGTTCTGTGCTCGCTGGTATTGGTGCCGGAGAGCTGACACCCAGGGTACTGGTATCAACGTCGGGCGGCGGCGAGACGGACGTCTTTTCAATTGAATCTGTTTGGGACATTCTGGCTAAATTTGCAGAATCGCATTTGGAGGAGTAGCTCGGGCAAGATATTCGAAGAAAGCTTCCGCGCGTTGGCCGTCTTCGCACTTTTAGGCAGTTTCCCAAAATACTCGAAGCGCGGAACCCCAAGCGCAGCATCGTGCTCGGGCAAGAAAATGCAAGATTCATTTCAAAGGTGCTGATCTTGAGCGATCGCTTTGCTCTGTTGGGAAATATGGTTTGGAATGTTCACTTGTATGCTTGTAGCTGGGGATCGCTCCGATAATACTAAACCACTGTTCTGCACGAGAAAGGCTTCAAAAAGTCGGAGCGGAAGAACGTTGACGATTGCTACCGAACCGTGAACAGCATGTTCACACTCAAATTTGTTTTCACTCACCCACGCACGAAGGTTAAGAAAGCCAAATTTGTTCTCACTCAAGGCATCTTTTTCGGCCCTGGCTACAGTATGCCGGCCCTGATCTGTGGGCTGGAGATCGCGCTGTTGACATCAACAGGCTATGTTGACAAAGAAACTGTAAGCAAGAAGTGTAAATCCATTTCCGTGACAGTGTACTTTGATCCGAAGTAACGAACACGTATTAAAGTTTGATCTTTGTTCGTAGCAGTGTCGTAGCTGGTGTTTTGACGGCGGCGTATTTGTTACGTCCAGGCCAACTTGTGATGAGCTCTATTTTGCCTCACTAATGCGGCCTCGGGCGCCCTGAGCATATTTGAGTGTCGATATTAGTTATGGGGTAGTGAGGGTTGCTATACCCGCCTGACGCGGCTGCTGTGAAAGCAGAGCCCGGACAGGCACGTATTGTGTACGAATTCTCTAGGCGTCGGCGACGAAAATGTGCAATGCCGAAGATCCGAAAGGTCTCCATCCTCTCATGGCAATGGGAAAACAGATTTTCGGCATGGCCATTTTCATCGCTTATCGCTTCAATAGAACAAACGCAGCACTTCTATGATGTGACTGAAGTCTTCGGGCTTCGTCAAGCATATAGCTGATCTCCGGATGACAAAAAGGATACTGAGGAGTGTTGCAAAAGATAGACTTAGAGCCAGACTTACATAAAGTAGGGAGCGAGCAAATAAGATATCAGGTTACGTTTGTTCTATTCTGTGGCGCGGATCTTCTCTACCTTGGGTTCCGCATCTAGCGCGGCTTGTTTCGCCATTTCTTGCCGTTCTAGTAGTTTCTGCGTGATGCGCACGATCCCCGTCACTCCCACATCGTCAATCATGCTTTGCAAGCCATATTCCTGTCTTCTTCGTTCCCGTAGCTGTGTGACCTCTGGCAGCTCTTTTTCTAGCAATGTAGCCGAGTTTCTCCAAAACCCCTGAACGCTTTCCTGGTTCTTCTCTACGACTCCAATACTGATTTCGTTGTGCTTGGGTACCTTTCGCCCGAGCGTGTTGCGCAAGTAGGTGAAAACGTCTCCGATCTTCTCCGGACTGAGGTTCTTCAGGGTGATAGATCTCTCGTATCCAGTTACTGAAACATAAATGAGACAAGAAAGGCAAAGGAGGAATGCGAGACAATTGGTTAGTTTTCAACACGACAGGTCGATTTTCTTTCTCGATCGCGCAGGAATACAAGTAAATAGAAGCCCGGACTGTTGTCTCGCTAACATCAGGAAGGTATTCCGTTTAAACCCAGAGGAGCACACGTCAGTAAAGAATGCAAGGCACGCACTATATTTGCCAAAGACGCAAGGATGTCCCCCACGGATCTCGGTCTTGAAAGTAATCTGCGGGTTGCGCTCAGCAAAATCCGCGAGGTCTTTTGCCACAAACTCGCGTATTCCTCGACTGCTCCCGCTGCTGGCGCAGTATCGCACAATTACCTCATTTAGCTCCCACACTCCTCGTCGCGCCATTGTTGTATCAGTCAAGCAATCGTTTGTTCACAAGGCCTCGTGAAAGCAGAAGAGTGCTCCCAGATACCACCGCTTGCGACAGACTTTCAGCCGCCGACGCGTTTTTGAGCTCGTCGTTGACCTTGCCTGTAAATCTGAGTGCCGTATGGAGTTGCTGGGCAATCTGCAGATCGGCGTGCTCTTGTGGACATCAAATGTAGGAAATGCTGGGAAGTGGCTTTGACGACGAGATGGCAGTCAAGTCTGCCGCTGATTTGTTTTGTGGATCACGGATCAAAGAAAAGCCCAAAAGTTTTTCAAAAATTATTATTGAATATGAAGACCATCAACTTGGACGACGTTTAATTCACCGATGCCTTTATCCGCGTCGCATACATTTCTGCTTTACCGCGCTGTATCCATCATAGACATGAGGATGATGCAAACTTGTGAGCGCAGGAAGAGGCTGATGTGACCAGGGAACCGCGCTAGGCAGCTTGAAATCATATCTCAGTTTTCGAGAAAGTGTTTGACTGCACCTGCGTTAGCTGCAGCCGGGAAGGCGGTATCGTTTATCCCAACCGCCGTGCGCCCGCTGCCCTCAACGAGACATTGGTCACATACCTTAAATGGGGGATAGATTTGATGGAGCCCTCGCTGGAGGTGGAAGAAGCCTCATGCCAGAAGTTGGCGTCGTGGATGCTGTACAACAGCTTGCATTGAACGAAACTTTGGTGACCGCAGACGAGTCTGGTAACCTTGTCATTTTCCGTGCGATTCAGAATCCTTACCATGGAGGGTTTATGGTGACGCAAGAGTGTGGAGTGACGAATCGGGATGCAATGACGAATGCCATCAAGCTCTCTCAAATGACCTCAATGCTCAATGACAACGACAGATGCGCAAAGTATGCGAAGGCATTGTCTCGCGCTTTGCAAAAGCGGCCTGAGAGTAGGGTTTTAGACATCGGGACTGGGACTGGATTGCTAGCGATGTTAGCAGCTCGTGCTGGTGCGAAACATGTGGCTGCATCACCGCAGCTTGAGCGCGCTGTACTCTGACTGGCCCAGGGAAGAACGGGTGTCGCTCCCCCTCTTCCAATACAGGATGTCACCCAGCAGTGCGGCAGTGGTGCTCCATGAATACGACCTCTTCACGTTTTCCCCGAAACAGATAACAAGCATGACGGAAGGCGAGCTAATTGTGGACACAGCAAAGGGCGTGGACGCGGTACGTCTCTGGGTGGAGTACGACGGAATGAAAATGTCGGCGGTGGGGCGAAGCGAGGTATCGCTAGTGGGGGAAGCGTTGAAGACGCAGGTCGGCACGAGCGGACGGGTGGTAGTCCGGAGCGGGTTTGCAGCCTCGACAGGGACGTTCACCGTGTGTGTGCAGAGTAGGTTTAGCTAAGCGGTGTCGCGCGGCGCGGGCTGGTGGGGGCTAAAAGAAGCGGAGCGCTGGACGGGGTTATCATCCGGCGAGGCGACCCTGCTGGTGCCGCCTGCCCTGAGCCCGCTCCTCTCGTTGCCGGTGTACATGAGCCTGACGCCGACGGCGAGGCCGACGGCCGACGGGACGACGATGGCGCCGAGGATGCCCCACATGCCGTCCCAGTCGGCAGCGGCGGCGTGGCGGTACGAGCGCAGCGACGCCGGGTGGTACGCAGCGCACGGCGCGGCCAGGATGGCGTCGTAGCTGTCGCGCGCGGCGGCGAACGCGGCGCCGTTCCCGCCGCGGTCCGGGTGGTGCTTGAGCGCCGCCGCGCGGTACGCAGCGCCCACCTCCGTGCGAGTCGCGCCCGGCGACAGGCCGAGCCGCGCGTAGTGCAGGTGCAGCCGGGGGGGCATGGTTGCGGTTGGTGCGGAGAGAGGAGATGGGCGGGCGGGGGAGGGGGGCAGACCCCCTTTTATGAGGGGCGGAGCACGGGCGGATAGACGTCACCGATTGGATGCTGCGTTTTCGTTGCTGGGACGCGTGGCGCCGCGCCACGCGTCGGCTGGGCGAATGGACATGAGGAGAGGGGCCCCGGCGATGCATCGCTGAGGTTCGGGTCATCGTGGAGGTGCCCCGAAAGTGACGTCGCTTCCACGTGGACGGATCGTGATGTACCGGATGCACCGGAAAGCGAAACGCCCACTCGCCTACTTCCATCAAATGCGGCATGTGCGACTGCAATGCAACGTAAAGTACCAACGGTACTGTAGGCCCAATCTTCCACTTGCTCCCAAACCCTTTCTGAACTGTCCTTGCTGGACCCCCCCCGCCCATCTGCTCCTCGTGCTCCGTGTCCCGCAGATCACCGCTTCCTCCAAAGCCACCTTACCTTGATCCCCCCCTCCCCTTCCCTATCCACGCCTTCGCTTCGCCCACCCCCCCAGCCTCCGCCCACCATGCCTCCTCCCCCCCTCCCCGCCCAGCACCGGCGCCTCCTCTCGCACCTGCTGCGCGCGCAATCGCACACCGCCAGCACGTACAACTACACGCTCCCCACCTCGCACATAGCGCTGTACCCACTGCGCGACCGCGCCTCCGCGAACCTGCTCGTTGTGAATCCACGCTCCCCGCCGCGCCACCTATCCTTCCGCGACCTGCCCGCGCTGCTCCCCGCGCAATCCTTGCTGCTCCTCAACTCCTCGCGCGTCGTCCCGACCCGCGTCCCGATGCGCAACCTCACCACCGGTGCCCCGGCCGAGCTCATGCTGCTGCACCCGTACCGGCACGCCGACCCCGCCGCCGCGCTGCGCCGCCCGCCCCACGCCCAGGTCTGGCGCGCCTACATCCGCGGCAAGAAGGTCCGCGCGCAAGACCGCCTCGTCCTGCGCGCGGGCGACGCCCTCGCCGCCCACGTCCTCACGCGCGAGCGCCAGGCCGCCACCGTCCGCTTCGAGCTTCCCGTAGCCCGCCGCCCCGAACACGGAGCCTCGCTGGCAGACGTCTTGGCCCACGTCGGAGAAACCCCGCTCCCGCCCTACCTCAAACGCCACGCAGAGCCGGACGACGAAGAGAACTACCAGACCGTGTACGCGTCCACGGCCGGGTCCGCCGCTGCCCCGACCGCTGGCTTGCATATGACCGATCGCATCATGGAGCGGCTGCGGGAGCGAGGCGTGCAGATGGAGGACGTCGTGCTGCATGTTGGCGCGGGCACTTTTGCTCCGGTTACGGCGGAGACTGTCGGAGGCCATGATATGCATTCAGAGCTGATGAGTTTGCGCAGGGCCTGCGTGGAGAGAGTGGGTAGGCACGTGGAGAGCCGCAGCCCCATTGTCGCAATGGTAGGAGGGGATTAATGTAATTTGTGTTCTTTGAGAGGCGTGTTGGGCCTGTGTGCTGACTTATTTTTGTTTCTGTCGATACGTTCGTGTTTTTGCGTAAGGGGACTACGTCTGTGCGCGCGCTCGAGTCTATGTACTGGTTTGGCGTGCGTTTGCTCGTGGAAGAGGGCGCGGGCGCAAGGGCGACCATCCATGTCGGGCAGTGGGAGCCATATGAGAGGATGGATGAGCTTGGCAAGGACGCGCTCCCGACACCGCACCAGGCTATGGAGGCCATGTTACAGTGGCATCGCGAAAGGGATGTGCCCATATTCGGAACGACCGAACTTCTTATCGTTCCGGAATACCCGTTTAAAATGTACGTTTGCGAGGTGCGCACGGCGGCTCGGCAAGGGAGCTTTGGGTGAGGACTGTCACTAACATGAGTCCATTTCACGATATCGGTTCCGTTGTGCGCAGGGTTGACGCCATCATTACCAACTTTCATCAGCCACGATCAACGCTGCTAATGCTCGTCTCTGCTTTTCTTGGCGGCACGCCGCAGGACCTCTTTAACGTCTATCAAGAAGCCCTCGACCGTGGCTACAGGTTTTTGAGCTATGGAGATAGCTCTATTTTTGCACGACCCTCCTTTTTTGAGAGGTAGCACCTCGCTTGATGAGATGGAACCCGAGGGCATAATAACGCAACTATTTAAGGAACGAGCGGCTCTCCTCCCGGCACTTCCAAGGAAGTATCAGTGGTGCCTACACACTTTACCGAAATTCAAAAGAACACATTACTTCAAAGCGCGCACAACGTCACCTGTCAGAGAGAGAGAGAGAAAAAAGGGGGGCACACGGCCCTACACAACCACGAAAGGTTCCCTTTCACAAGTCACGAGGACTTGTGAGAGGGAACACATTCGTGGTACATACCCCCAGTATTCCGTGTCGATGATTTTGCCCGGGTTCAAAATAGTATCTAGGTCCAGTGCACGCCTGACGGTCTTCACCATCGCCACCGCGTTTTCGCTGAGTTCTGGGACGAGACACTGCTTCTTTCTAATCCCGGCACCGTGCTCTTCAGTCCTTGGCTCGTCCGTGGTAATCGCTCGATTGACCATGAGATTGTTTCACCGAGGCGCTTCTTGATGCTCCTTCGGGTTGAGGGGATTAAAGGCAATGACGGTATGAAAGCTGCCATGACCCACGTGTCCCACGATTGGACTAGAGAGGAAGAAGTCGTCCAACTGCTCTGTTGTGGCCATGATGCAATCGGCCATTTGGAAATGTGGACCGCTACACATCCGTGGCCATCAGCTCCTTACGCTCATAGTACAACTGAGCGGCCCAGGCAGCGTGCTTCGTCGCACCCCAGAGCTCAGCACCCTCCTCCTCCGCATTTGCGAAGTCAGATCCTTCCTCGTGTCCTTGGAATTGATCTCTTATCAAAATGAAAGACCACACGAAAACCCATGAAGTTTACGCAATGCTAATGCAATACTGGTTTGCAACGGACCGAGGACTACGACAAACTTATTCTACTATATTCTAAATAAATGGATCAGGTCTGACAAAAAGTGCGACTTGAGAAGACGCTTTGTGGATGCCTTGTTCG
The DNA here is from genome assembly GCF_000350225.1 of Chondrus crispus. Taxonomy (NCBI): domain Eukaryota; phylum Rhodophyta; class Florideophyceae; order Gigartinales; family Gigartinaceae; genus Chondrus; species Chondrus crispus. Next base: position 27,535 of record NW_005178492.1, on the reverse strand, counting down.
CGCGAGAAATGTCAACAAAGCATGGAACCAAACATTTTCGCTACTACATCGCCCAGGAGCCGCCCGAGCACATACCACGTGAGAGCCAAGTTATATGGGCGGCGCGTCATCGCTCTCTTGCAAAAAGGATGCCAACTTCCAGCATGAAGCGGAAATGACGCTTCTGAATCCAACAAATACCAAGCCAATACGCGCACGAGTTGTATAGAATATCTTTGTTGCAGCATGATAAGTCGGAAGTATGCGAAAGATGTTCGGTCGCGGTGTTTACAAGAGACAAATCGAAACATGGTCTGCAGTGTGGTTTAAACCGTGCTGATTCAAGCAGCTCAGGCTGAACCGCTTCCCCTCTTGGATCTTCTCCTCTTTTTCTTACCCGACTTCGAGGCTGTCCCATTCTCACCCTCTGCATTGTTCTGCGCAGGTGGAGCAGGAGTTCCGTTGGCAGTCTTTTTTGTAGGTCCCTTGGCACTGTCCGCTTTCGGAGCTTTTTGAGAAGTCTTCACGGCCGCGGGCGTACCAGGACGTTGACTAATTTTTGACTTCTTCGTTGTCGGCGAAGCTGGCTCAACCGGGTTAGCTGCCCTCTTCTTGCGGTTCTTCTTCCCTTTTGAATTCCTTGGGGTGTCATCATCGCTGACCTTCTTAATCTCATCTTCCTCCTCCTCTTCAGGTCTGGCCTTTCCCTTTTTGCTACCCTTCTTCCCAGACTTTGCAGCAGGCTTGACATCTTCCTTGTCCGATTCCTCTGACTCTTCTTCAGATTCTTCCTCAGAGTCTTCTTCTGGTTTCATGAAAGAGATGCTCTTCTTCGTTTGCCTCGGAGTGACTTGCTTCGGCTCAGCCTTCTGCTTTCCGTTTGGAAGCTTGCCCTTGTTCTTTTTGCTAACAAGAGCCTCTGTTCTTTTCTCTTCCTCGTCCTCTTCCGTAACTTCCGTGATGACCGGAGGCCTGTTGACCAATAGGCGAGGATCCGGAATGTCCCCATCCCCATCCGAGTCAGAATCCATGTCATCACCATCGTCATCGTAAAGACCGATCAATCCCTCGGCTTCCCCATCGCTGCTCTCGTCAGAATCGGATATGTCATCCTCAAACGAAAAATTTCCTACGAGATGGACCACGTTCTTGCCGGACACCTCAAACGTAATGCTCTCATCTCCAATAAACGACACGTCCATAACACGACTTTCTGTGTTCCCAGCTTTGAGGACAACCAACCCATGCTTTTGATTGCCGTCGCGGACAGTGGCGGAGACGACAGAGCGGCCCTTTTCGTCAGCCAAATCGACACCAAGCGAGGCCATCGTAACGTGCAGCGTCTCTCCATCTTGGAGGTCGAGATCTGCGGGCTCCCCAGGCTTCAGAGCAATGCCCCAAAACGCGAGCTTATCTGTTTCCATTGGTCAAATGCTCTGCAATGGAGACCAAAATGCAGAATATTAGTTGATGCAGATGAAACCAACGGTGTTGAAGTGTGGCGGGCGATGCGGGCTGGACGTCGACGGTGGCCGCTGGCGACTTTTATATCAGTTACCAACCTGACGTCGTATGATTGCGGGATCCACATTCTTATTTTTAGAAATATTTTGACACATAGCCGCTACCAAATTGTTTGATCCTGATCGTAACGGAAAGGTGGCCAATCACCACGCAGTCCGCCGGCGGTGGCAATTTTCCAGAACCCTGCTTGCCTTATTGTTGCAACAACGTACGCCACCCCGCTCGACTTTTCCGCCGGCGACGAACTCGCCTTTCACGCCCTCAGGCTCTGCTTCAGACCAAAATGCCTTCCGCCCATCCCCTCTACACCCCGTACCGCGCTCTTGGGTTGGTTTGTGACGGCTCTGTCGCCCGCTGTTCTCCAGTACTACATCGACAAGGCACGGCAACATTCCTTACCACTCCCGTCTGTGCCGGTCGCGCTCTCCACCTTTATGACGTTTCTCTCCAACTCAAGCTCGTTTCCAAGCCCTTTCCTTCTGCATGGCCTGAAAGCCCTATCTCTTGTCTTGCAGCCGCTCACGACCTCACCTTTGTTGCGCTGGGCTCTGATATTGCCGTGCTCAAACGTCTGGCCCCGGTCACCATCTGGCATGGTCACGACGCCCCAGTGAGACATCTTTTCATAGCTGGCGACGTCCTCGTGTCTTCCTGTGAAGATAATCGTCTTATCGTCTGGAGCATCCCGTCCTCTACGAAGCGCACATTGCCAATTGAGGGGGCCATCCTCGCTGACATCACCTTGCCCCCAAAATTTGAACTTACTGCCATTGCTCACCCACCCACATATCTCAACAAAGTTCTTCTTGGTGCCAGTGATGGCCGCTGTATTCTGCTTAATCTCCGAACAAAGAAGATCATTCACGAGTTCGACTCATTTCCTGCCGCTGTCACGATACTCGAACCCTCCCCAGTGCTCGACGTAGTCGCCGTTGGGCTTGCTGACGGGCGGGTTTTGCTTCACAACTTTCGCGCGAATGAGACTGTCCTCACGTTCCAACATGCCGCGGCGGATGGAAGCGGAGAGGTTGCAGGAGGGTTGCCGCCACACGCTGTCGCAGCGGTCTCTTTTCGCTCCGACGGCACCGAAAGCCTTGTCTCTACTGATTTTAGTGGTAATTTGTTTACGTGGGATCTGAATGAGCGACGCTTGAGTTCTGAGCTTCGAGGCGTACATGCAGGCGGTGCGTCTCTGTGTCAGTTTTTACTGGCAGAGCCAGTTTTGTTCACCTCAGGTTTGCAGGATAACTCGGTTAAGGTGCACGTATATGATGGTTTGAGGAGAGAGCCTCGAGTTCTCCGGTCACGCGAGGGGCATAGGCTACCGCCGACTTTGGTGCGGTTCTGTGGCTATGATGGTAGCATGATGGTATCAGCTGGCCTGGATAGAGAACTCAGAATGGTTTCAATAGTGAGGGAAGCCCGAAATAAGTCCCTTGCACAGAAGGGCGTGGAACCTCGCGGACGAAAGGCGAAAAAGAGGAGAAGAGCAGACGCGGGAATTGAGAGGGGTGATCAGAGGCTCGACCTTGCGAAGAAATTGCCGCCGATTACATCTATTGCTTCTAACAATTTACGTCAAAGAGATGAAGACTTTGCAAATATCGCAACCGTACATTCGGAGTTGAGGGAAGTGTACACCTGGAGGATGCAGGATGGTGCCACTCATAGCCATGTGCTTTTGCCTCCGGATCGGCCAGAGAAGTACCAACTCGCCTTTCGGCGAGGCGCCAAGCACTTGGATTCGAAGAATATGAAAAAGAGTGGCAAGGCAGCCAAGCCGATGGTGGAGGATCAAGCTGCGACTTGCGTTGTTCTTTCACCGTGCGGAAATTACGCCATTGTTGGAGGGCAAGACGGTCGGATACATTCGTACAACCTCCAGAGCGGAAAACATCAAGGAGTGTATGGGGATGAGTCTCTGGATGAAAATTTGAAGATGAAGAAAACAGCAGAGGAAGATAAGACATGTCTTGTTTGGGAGAAAGCGCACTCAAGCCCGGTCGCTGGGCTTGCTGTTGACGGGTGTGGAGATGTTATGGTATCCGCCGGCTATGACGATTGCCTGATCAAGTTTTGGGATATTCACGGCCGTCTCCGTCGGGAAGGATCTATACAAACGCCAACCCAAATCACGAAACTGATTTGGTGCACAGCCTCGGACCTTTTGGCTGTGACGTGTGATGACTTTTGCATATACGTTTACGACGCATCAACAAAAAAGTTGGCACGCAAGTTTTCTGGTCACGCTGGATCTATTGTAGATATGAACTTCGATCCCCTTGGTCGCCGTATTATTTCGGCAAGTATGGACAGCACAATCAAGACATGGGACTTACCGTCTGGGCGGATCATTGACACATTGCTGTGTGTGAACGCCCCGACAAGCGTGGCCGTCGCTCCCAGCGGGGAATATCTGGCTTCTACACACGTCAATGACCTTGGTCTGTCGCTTTGGGTGGACACGTCAAAGTTTGCAAGTCTTTCTATTCCTGGACAAGGTGATGAGGATGATGATGTGACGATGCTTGGCTCTGCTGATGGCGGGGATGAGAACAGTGATTCAGAGCAGGCCAACAAACCCACGCACGATAAAGCGCGAGAGAGGGGACAGGCACCCACAATTGAACCGCTCTCTAGCAACATTGCAACTTTGAGCGCAAAGCCGTTAACGCACTGGACAACCCTTAGCAACCTTCAGGCGATAAAGGAAAGGAACAAACCAGTGGAGCCGGCAAAGAAGCCAGAAGCGGCACCCTTCTTTCTCCCAACTGTCAAGGGTATCAAGATGGAGTTTAACGTTGGCGATTCCGACGAGGTCAGGTCAAAGATTGCGAAGAAGGCCAAGGACAGAAAAGGAGGGTTTGGCGATGCGGAAGATGACGATTGGGCCAACAGCGAATTCGGTCGCCTTGTCGCGCGAGAACAGTACGGATCTGCTGCCAAACTGCTGCATAGACTTGATGCGTCTGGTGTTGACCTAGAAATTCAGACATTGGATGGGCCCAACTCAAGGATCAACGCTGCGCGATTCTTCCAAGAGAGGTTGGGTTCGCCTGAAGAGTACGAACTCACTCAGGCACATCTGAATCTGTTTTTGACCACGCACGGCACATGGCTTGCCAAGGATGAAGGAGGACCGGCACTATTAGAAAGTTTGTGTTTGGCTCAGGAAGGAGCATGGCAGAAGTTACGCACTGTCTTTGACACAGTAATGTCTCTCTCGGCCACTTTTTCAGGACAAGTGTAAAAGGCTGTAAATGGGACGGGAGTGGAGTGGAAGATCGATGTGTGGTTGGTGTCTACGCCGTAAGAGGTGTCGCGACAGGATCTGCCACAGATGCCGCCGAAGCAACCGCGAAAGATAGACAAGAAGAAGAAGCTTCTAAAAAGCGGTATTCTCCAAGCGGCCCCCCTCAGCCTCAGCCTGTCAAGAAGACGAAACACATCGCCCTTTCGACTGAGAACCTTTCTATCGTTGTGGCGAGCTACAATATTCGCTTCAGCGAGTATTCACGCAGGTGCACGTGATCCGTCGGGCGGCACAACGATGTACCAGACTTGCGTTTGTTGCGGGCAGGGACCCCGCTGGAGGTCAGTCCTCAAAACTCGTGGAATTTTTCAACCTCGGGTTTATACTTTACGTCCTGCGATTTTGTGGGCAAATGAAAAAACAGCGCGTTATTTTACGGCCAACGTTATTAAATCGAAACTTTATAAAGTCAGTTTGGAGACCATTTCTGTAAGGTACATGCCCTCGGCAAGAACAACTTGGAAAACATTGGGATAGCAGTTGTGCATGCACAGAAAAACTAAGAATCCAGTGAAGTTTCAATACCCGGTTGACATTTTAAACAGGCGTTTTGGTTTCGGAGATATCAACACATAACGCTTTGAGGTTGGTCAGAAAGGCTTCTTTTTTTCAGGCATTCTAAAACGGATGGAGAAAACGTCCAGATCTCACCAAACTCCATCCTTCCGCAACGCCGAACTCAACTGCAGTGGCGATAGTATCCTTTTCCTTGTTGTTGAGCAAGCAGAAGTCGAGAAAAAAAAAGTTGAAAAGTAGCCTCATATGAGGTCACTTGTCATCTAGACATTAGAGATGTACAGTGCGCTCAGCGCTCGAAAAGACACTCCTACCGCGCAGGTGTGCAGGTGTGCATGACTTGTGTGCACTTCTCTGGACAACCAGATGTAGAAGCGTTCCCTGAAGAGAGGGCAAAAGTTGCCGTGCTCCGGTGCTCGAGCACACGGTACTCATTTGTACCATCGCTGCGCAACTCCAGGCGGCCTTGAACAATGAGATAATTAAGGATGGCAGTTCACGTGACAACGATGACGATAACGACAGCTATGATGATAAGAATGATGGCGAGGAGGATAAAGATTATCATTTTCTTCTTTCTGGCCGATGTCTGGTACTTGTGGGCCTCGACGATCTCGTCATCAGCCCTCTTGACATCGCCTTTCACGTGCTGGACATTGAGTTCAATGTCATTAATGAGGCCCTGTTGATTCTCGGTGAGAAAGGAAAGCTCCGTGAACATGTCATGCAACGTAGCAACGTCGGCGTTGAGCTTGACCAACTGAGAATTCCTCTCTCGTATATCGCGAACCTGCCATTTGAGGTCAGGGCTAGCGCGTTCCAGCACGGCGTCCATACCCGCCGGTCGTGTCATAGCGTGATCGACCGCCGCGGAGTCGAGCGCGGGGTCGAGGTCAGCCAGTCCCTGCCGTACGTCGTTGTGCAGCACGAGCCTGTACGCCTCGCGCGCGGCCTCGTAGTCCGTGAGGAAGGCCGAGAAGCGCTTGGAGAGGGCCTCGAAGCGGGCGACGCGGATGCGGACCGTAGCGGGGCCGCTGGCGGGGTCGGCGGCCGCGGCGGAGTTCTGCGCGGCAAGGGCGGCCAGGTCGCGGCGCACGGACGCGGCCAGCGCGTGCAGCGCGTCCATGTGCGGGGTCAGGGCGGCCGGCGCGGCGTCCGGGCGCGAGAGAAGCGTCTGCGAAGCCGAGAGGGAGCGGGCCAGATGCGTCAGGTCCGCGTCTAGACGCGAGGTGCGCGTCTCGAAGGCGGACTCGGACGGGGACGCGCCCGGCAAGGCGGCGCCCAGGTCGAGCTCCACGTGCGGCGACGCGGACATCATGGCGGGCGGCCGCGCGGCGGCGTGCGGAAGCGGGGGGCGTGCGGAATGTGAAGCGCGGCGAGGGGGACGGGGTGCGGGATTGGGGGCGGGTGGTGGGCGGAATGGAGCGCGGCGGGTGGCACCCGCGGCGGTGCGTTTTGGCGGCGGTGTCTTGTTTATCTGTGCGGGTTGGGTAACGGGGGCAGTGACTGGGCGGACATGGCGGCAACGCAGCGAGGGGAATGTCTCTGGTGGGAGAGTGGGCGAGGGGTGTTACCGTTGGTTGCCGGCAGCGGGGTTTCTCCGACGGGGGGGGCGTCGAAACGGCGTGCGAGTTAATTTATGCAAGTTGCTGTCGGACAGGGACACCCCCCGCCACGTTGGCGCTCTGCTTTTTTCTTTTTCTGTTACACCATCAGCGCCGCCGTGATTGGACGCGGCAGCCGGCGCCCGCGTCCCACGTGCGGGGCCGTGCACTGTCGCGCTTGCTGCCCAATTGGTGCCGGGCGAGCCCCCCCCACTTGATGCCGCGCGCAACAGCAAGGTTGTGTCGTGACCGGCGTCGACAATATTCGCATGCGGCTCCCGCGCGGAAATGCCCGCTTTCGTAGAAATCACCTTACCGACTTGTCGCCGCACCGCCATCCTCGGCGCGGGTCACACGCCTCTCACGCATTATGGCATCATGTTCACCCATGTTCACACCGTGCGCCTTTGCACGGTGCGGACTCGTGCAGGCCGACGTCCATACATGTCCACACATGCCCGCCCGTCCATGCTGTCTTAAAGGAGCCCTTCTCTGCCCAATTCCTGAGTAATCAATGGCTTCTTTTGCCCCTACTGTAATTGAGTTTATTGAGAATTGTATTAAAATCACGGCGCATATCGCGTATGATAAAAAACTTTATTTACAACCAGGGAGAACCCGCTCCCTCGCTGTGTGTGTGTGTGCGCGAGCGTCGACCACGCGTTGTCATAACATGAAATCTCCGAATCTCCTTACGTTGTTTCTTTCTCATCTTGCAAGCCGAGTAGAAAGCGCCCAGTAGAAAGCACCCTCCGGAATGTTCCTATGCTCCTGCCTCGCTCCTGCTACAGGTTGAGAACTAGAGAGAGAGAAGAGAAAAATGGGTACAGTATGGTGAGATCTGCCATGGGCTATATCACCTTTATGTGCCTCAAGAGCATCCCCACCGGTGCGTGTAAACTGATACATTTTTGAGCAACTTGGCGAGCTTTGATTGGCCCCTCGCTATTTTACACCTACTTACACCTGCTCTTTTAAGGCTGTTCCGAAAACTGCCGACAATAATTGCATTGACCTGCTGGTCAACCCCACCGGTTGCTCTTCGCTACAATCGACGAGCAAGTGCTTTACCTGCATCAGTGATGCCCCTTCTCGTTGCAAACCAACACGCGCAAGTGAAATCGCGCCTTGCCGAGTCTCGAAAACTCGAGACTATGAATCAACCTTTGTCCGATGGACACTATCATACCCTTGGGTACCTGGTAAAACCTCACGTAATAGTAATAGTAATAGTGACACCCATTCCGCGTTTACATAATGCAATGAGATGGAGCTCCCTTTCCACTTTGAAAGGGTACTCCATCTCATTGTATATGCAAGTTCCAACAACCCCTTCATCAACGGATACGCCCTCTGACCTTGCTCTCCCACCAACATCTCTCTCCGTATACCCACCACACAACGCCCCCTACCACCATCTCCAAACTCTAGAGTCTAGTGTTCAACACCGCCATACGCTCTCTTTCAACTACCGTATCCAAACTCATACTGCACATAAACTTACCAAGTAGTCTAGAGCTGAACACTGTGTTCACACACCTGCTCACACAGCTGTGTGAGGAGACGTTGCTCACATGACCAACATCTTCTCACACACCTGCAAATTATATATATATTATATTTTGCATGCCATCGCCTCTACCAGATACACTCGTCCTCTCTTTCTGCAGCGCCTTGCAACGCCTTCCATCTCAAACCGTGGAGCGCCCCGTGCCAAGCTACCTAACAAATCCAAACCCACTTCCCGCCACTTTCCTGCCCCAGATGCCGCCACCGCTCCAAATTCTACTTTTCACCCTATACGTCCATCCCCCTCTCCCAAGCCGCACCTACCCACCATCACCTCGGCACCGCTCCCGAACCTCTGTCGCGCGCGCCCTCGTCTCCGCCGCCCCGCCCTCGCCTCGTCTTGTTGCGAGCGCCGACTCGCACCGCCGCACATGC
>NW_005178492.1:16350-17659 GCF_000350225.1 Chondrus crispus | reverse complement strand
ATGCAGTACCGCGCGGCCAGCGCGGAGCTGCGCAAGCCCGGCTACGAGCCGGTGCTGAACGAGCCGGACTCGGACGACGACCTCTCGGATGGCGAGGACGCGTGGGAGGACAGCTACCGGAGAACGGATGCGCCCCTCGCGCGGTGAGGCCGCGAGCGACGCCACCCCGCACTGCGCCTCCCGCTCGCCCTCTTTTCCTCGCGCTTTGGGACACCGAGAGATCACGCCATGCCATGCCTCGCCGGTCATGCCCAAATGCCAGAGATGGCCTGCATGAGTTGCGCTGCGCTGCACGGTTTTCGCCTTGTGGTTGCCGACTAGCAAAGGAAGCAAGTTGTTCTTGTCGCTTATTTAATCTTAACCGTTAGGGAAAGTCGCCGGGCTTGCCCGGCCAACGTCAAGCGAGCATGCAAAACGATATCGTCAATAGAGACGCCCATCCTCTTATTTGCCCAACTAAACCTATCAACTGTACTACTCACAAACTCACCCCTCTTCCTCTTGCCCCGCTTTTCGTCCCACAACCTCTTAAACTTGCATGGTTTCAACACGCCCAACCTGCTGCTCAAGCCCATCGTCTTTAAACGCAGGCCAGATAAATCCCTGTATTCCCCTAGTCCTCATACACGCGGCACTCGTCGCTGTCGGGGTTCTCAGCACAGTACCCCTCGAGCACCTCGTCCTTCACCGGCTGCGGGTCCAGGCTCTTCTCGGCGGCCTCTGGCGGGGGCACGGCCACCTCATCGCCGGGCTGATACTCATCGCCGGGCATGAACACGCTCCCCTCCTCCGGCGCCGCCACGGCGCCCGGGGCATCGGGCCCATACGTGTTCCTCAAGTAGTCGCAAATCTCCGCCGACTCGAACATCTCCACGCCGGTATTCGCGTCCGCGATAAACGGCGCCAGAAAACGGCCCGTCCTCTCCTTGAGCTCCGCACGGGAGCGCGACCCGCGCGCGGTTGTGTGCAGGTAGTACGGCAGCTCGAGCTCACACAGCGTCTCGCGCACGATCTTCGAGAACGGCGACGCCTCGTAACCGTACATCTCGATGGGCACTTTGGCGGCCACGGTCTTTCTTTCGCGCTGCTTGCCCTTTCCTTTCCGGAAGCTCTGGGCCAGGCCGGCGCCCGCCGTGCTCGCCGAGCCGATGATGGACGGCACGACGCCGGACGACGGGACGTACGTGCGGTACAGGTAGCGGATGATGTCGTCCGACTCGTACGCCGCAAAATCTGTGTTGGGGTCCTCCAGGCACAGGAACTGGGCCTTGCCGCTGGTGGCCTTGACGTACTCGCGGTATGTCTTGCC
>NW_005178492.1:15874-16250 GCF_000350225.1 Chondrus crispus | reverse complement strand
GGGGGGCAGAAGAGGGGCGGCGGCGAAGGGGACGCGGGCCAAAGACTGCGGTTCGAGACGCGGATTCCGCGGCCGGTTGGGGCGGCCGTGCGCCGCGGTGGTTGGTGGAAAGCGGCCAATGCCCGCGCGGAGATATCTCCGTTCCGCCACCGGCGCGCGAGCGTCGCGCGCGAGTGGCTCGCCCTGCCGCTGCTGCGGCTGCAAAAAAATTGCATCGCCCGCACGCCGCCTCTCTCCCGGTGCTCTGCTTCCCGGCGCTGCTATCCCGCTCTCCGGCGCTGCGCTGCTTCCGCGTGGGAGGCGCCGTCCGCGCCTTTGCCCCCCCCCCCCCCCCCCCCAGTCCCGTGGGGGGTTGGGGTGTCCTACGGCCCGGAAG
>NW_005178492.1:0-14521 GCF_000350225.1 Chondrus crispus | reverse complement strand
CGCCACGCCGCCCGAACAGGCAACGTGTCGCTGCCGCTGCCCGCCGTCACCCAGGTGCGCAAGGTGTGGTACGGCCGCATGTGCCCGCACGCCGTCGTGCTCCGCGCCAAGGGCTTGCCCGAGTACGTCCTCGTTCTGCCAGACAAAAAGATGCAGCGTGATGTAGCGCACGCCGTGCTCGCCGCCGTCGCCGACGCGAGGGAGGCTGCCTCGGATGAGAGCTGGTCCGTCGGCGAGAGGGACGTCGACCTGGCCGGCGGCCTGCCCAGGGGGAGGGCCCGCCGCGGCCTGGTTAGGAGGAAGGCCGCCAAGTTTGTGAGGGGGCAGCATAACGTGCCCGTGGACCGGGAGCAGCGCCAGAGAGAGCTGCTTGCCCCAGTTTCTCAACCTCGCCTTGATGAAACCCCACGTATCAGACCAACGCCACCCAAGCCGGTCCAATCACTACAAGGCATCTACCCTGTAAATAGCAAGCAGTCACCAAACGGCAAGCAATCACCAAACAGCAACCAGTCACCAAACATGTCAGCATTGGACAAGGTCCAGGAGGTCGCACGCCAGATGGACAGAGATGCTGCGGCTAAGAAAAAAGGCAACTCTCACGTCGATCACGCCTTTCAAGGAGCACTCACATCGGCCGTTGCTACCGTGCATGAAAACGCACTAGCTGACCGTCGCCGAGAGTCTTTGTTTTTTTGTCTTTCTGCTTCCGCTTTAATGTTCGCAATCATTGCGATCTGCGTCATTTTGTATCTTCTACAACTTCGCCTCCTAGTTATAGCCCGTCACGTAGCAGTACAGCACTAAAAATATTCCACATTTGCCCGTGTACAGGGAAAATAATGCCCTCAATACCTTCGGCGTCCCGTTAGTCGCTTATCGCTCGAGCTCGTAAATGTTCCCCCACTACGGATTTGCAGGTTTCTGTTGCATTTTCTTCGAGTTGATAAATTTCCTCCGCTGGGGAGCACCTGTCGCGGTGGGCGTCGGTGATGGCGTCTGTTTCCCTGACAACTGAGCTCGGGGATCCTTCGAAAGTCCACCGCGAAGCGACGGGGACTTCGCCGCAAGTCCAGACACTCCAGACGTCGTAGATGAATACGAACGTTCATTTCTCAAATCAGGGCCTGCCCCTACAGGCCTCACGCTGCTCCTCACCGCCTCCGCAGAAGGTGGCACCGCGGGAGTTAAAGCTTTTCCTCGCAACGCGCCTGGTACATACTTACCGCTGCTAGTTGGCGCTGCACCGTCCAACCGCAGCCGCACTGAACTTGGTCGCTGGGCTGCGATGCGAGCCTTTTCTTCAGCCTGCCTAGCAGCCTCCTCCGCCGCTTTCGCTTCCTCCTTGGCGACTCGTTCCGCCTCTTCCTCTTGGGCTCGTAGCATGTCCTTCTCGATCTCACGGGCAGCTGCCAGTTCCGCTTCCTTCGCAGCTTGCGCTTCTGCACGTTCCTTTTCTTTCTGCGCCCAGCTGTCGTAGTCCTCGTCAACGCGGGACATAAGGCGCTGCAAGTACTCTTGCAGACTTGGCATAATTCTGTTGGTTCTCCCTTTGTCTTCAAGAGCTCTTGTGTGTTGTGCCTTCGCTTCCTCTAGCTCTTTCGCCGCAATCTCCTCTGTTAACCGAGACTGACTCTCAGCTTCATTCACGTGCGCTTCTTCCAACAGCGGCCACTGCGCCTCCCTCCTCGCACGCTCAATATGGTTCAAGTAGCTGGCAAGCTGCTGGATGCGTTTCTTCATTTCTGCTTGTTCCTTCAACTCCTTCTCCTTCTCACGCGTCATTCTCTCTTCGCGTTCGGCATCTCCCTCGCCTTCACCACCGACCACACCCCCAGATTCCCTACTCGAGATAACGGTAGCCTCAACAGGAGCCTGGGCCTGTCTCTGCTGTTCCTCGTACCGACGCTTCGCCTCCTCTTGCTTACGACGCTGCTCTGCCAATGCGCGCTCTCGTGCTGCAGCAAGCTTCTTCTGCCTCTCCGCCTCTGCAGTTCGGCGCTCGGCTTCCTCCTTGCGTCTTTCGATTAAGCCGCGGCGCATTTGAATGTCCTTCTCTTCTTGGGCACTAGCAGCCCTCGCGGTGGCGACTGCCATCTTTCGCCTCGCAGTCGCCTTCTTTTCTCTTTCAAGCGACATGGCCACAACCGCCTTATCCGAAGCCGTGGCAGCAGAGACGAGAGCATTCTCTGTAAGCATCTGCGACGTAAGCGCCATTCGTCGAGCCAGTCGACCCAACTGACTACGCATGCCATCAGTGGAGAACAGTTCGCTTTCGAACCGCAGGCACTGCTTCTGGTAGTCAAACCTCACCGCCAAAGACCTAGTCTTCAATGCCGTCAACGCCGTGTCTTCTACTTCGGTATATTCCGCAAAGTCCGCGACCTTCTTCATATCCTCCAGACGCATGACATCGTACACCCGACCGAGCTGCTCCAACAGACGGAAGATTCCAACCCGGCGGAGTGGGGTGGCATAGTCTTTGAGAACGTCTTGCGATTCAACAAAGGCAAGGATCTTCTTGAAGCGATCAGAAAACTGCAATGGCGCCATCTCCCCTTCCAACAAGTCGTGCAAATCGGCAAGTTCTGGATGACAGACTCTCCCGACACCCCTGGTCAGCAGCTCTGCAATTAAAGTGCCCCGCTCTGCCGCAGAGCTATATCCAAGGAGCGAGGCCATGCGGGCATGACGGTCTGCATTTTCGCTTGTCGGGGTTCCCAACACATCGGTCATAATTCCGTACGAATCTGACAAAACCGCCGACTGGGCATCGTAGACCGGAATTGAAAGCGCTGCCAACAGAAGCCTGGAGGCCATGGTCTGGGCATCTTCTGCCGAAAGGTTTCGCTTTTGCGTAACTGACAGAGTGTACAACTTGTAAAAAGCATGGGCATGGTACAGATAGTTACCCGACACCCAGAACACTTGCATGAGTTTGTCGTAGTAGATGCTCATGTGCTGCGGCTTGGCCTTGGCCTTGCCCATAGTCATGATCATGTGGATATCCTCAATGGTACGGTAAGCTTCCTGCCAGTGCTCAAGCTGGACTGCTGTGGAAAGCTGCGTGAAGCGGGTCTCTAGGAACTTTTGCAGCGTGTCCGTGTCCGTGATCTTGACGTCATTCGGCGAGTTGCGAGGGTTGTTGATCAATTGGTTGAGGTGCTGTCTCAACATATCACAAAGACGCCTAAACTCCATAAAGCGCTTATACTTGACACAAAACGCAAATGCCTTGGTGGCCATGCCATGGTAGCAAATCTCAAGCTTGTTATGCGTCTTGACAATATCAAGTACAACTCTATAGACCTCCCATAAAAACCTCATCCACGGCACGACTTGCTGGCGATCAATCCTCTCCTTGGTGAGGGCATTCCCCGCAGCCTCCAGAAGGAGTGTCTCCGGGGTCTCCATTGCACCGTCCTCCAAATCCTCGGCGCCCTCGAGAATAGTCTCATCGACTTTCTTGCGGGCATTCTCAGTGCACTTTTCGGCGAGATCGACGAGGAAGCGCACAACGTCCTCTAGAGATGAAACGTTGGACTGCATACACATGGCGCGATACTTGTGAAGAGCCTCCTTGACCATGCCGGGCTTGCGTAGCTGGACGCTGAGCTCCATAAGCTTGAGCATGATGCCTTCGTACGTCTTGCTCCATTGGCGGCGGCGCGTCTGATTGTCGGTGATGATGTCGTACAAAGCCTGGTTGGCATCAGAGACTTCGCCGACCTCGACCAGTTCTGTCAACGGGGTGGGGGGGTACAAAACGTGGCACGAAACGAAGATGTTAGGCGCTGGGGGTTGAAAGAGGCATTCGCTGCATGTGATGCCAACGGCGGCGTCGCCACATGACGAAGGAACAAAGAGGCAGTAGAGATGAAATGGGAATACTTACGAGCAACTCGACTGAGGGCGTTCTCCGGCTTGAGGCCGATATCCCTGCGATCCCATCGCGAGTACCCCGAGCGGTACCCCATACGTCTCGCCATGGTGGCACCCTGGCGCTGGAGCGATGCGGGCGTATGCGAGAAGCTGGGCAGCAACTTGCACTGAGATAAAGGAATGGTGGCGCGAGGGGGAAAGAGACGGCGGTTGAAGGCAGGGAGGGAGTGAATGGCAGCGAACAAAGGGCTGAAGCGTGCGTGCTAGGGGTTAGGATCGCGGGGGGGTTTTGGGAACCGCCGACGACAACCTGGCCGACGACAACCTGGCCGACGACTACTTTTGAGCAGAGGCGAAAAAGTTTGTTTTAACAATATTTTTTAAATGATCGCCGCAATGACCGGAAAAAAGATCCAAAAAACATCCCCGAGATAGTAGCTCGCTCCATAATATTATTATGATATTATCGTACTTGACCCTAAACCGCCTTTACCCAAGGGTACTACCTACCCTTGGGTACAAAGTCTTGCAAACACATTTCCATCGCCTTTACCTTACGGCTTCCGCCTTTATCCGCGAAAGCCCTCATCCACGTAACGTCGCCTCCCGCGGGCCGCTTCCGCAGCCGCGTGTACTTCCGCAGCCGCCACCAGCTTCCGCAGCCACTGCCAGCTCATTTCCCGCCGAGGCGGTCCTGAATGGAGAGGTCATCGCCCTGTCCCTTCCTGCCGAACGCGATTTCCTCGAGCGACTGACCCGCGCGCCGGTACGTCTTCTTCGCCTTGATAAACTCGGGGCACGGCCGGTACGCCTTGATAGGCCACCACGTGAGCACGGCGCCGAGCCCGCCGGCGACGCGCCCCTCGCCGTTGCACCCGGCGGACACGCCGTCCGCGCGCCCGCAGCCGGGGCACGCGTCCTCCGACGCCGCAGACGACATGCGCGCTGAGCCAAGCCGCGCCGCGCCGGGGCGCGCCCGCAGCAGAGGCGTGGTGGGAATGAAGGCCGACATTGAGAAGCGGTTGACCCCCATTTCTGAGCGAGCGGCGTACGGTTACTTGTATATGCGATGAACGCTGCCTGCGCACGCAGCCGCGCAATCTCCGTGATCAAATTGCGCATTGCGAGGTTGCATTTTACATGCCTTTTTTGCCGCAGCCGTGCCACACCATTCATTTCCATTTTTATCGCCAATTACCCAAGGGTAGCGTTTGCTGCCACACAAAGCCCGCCATGAGCCGCATCCTTGACAATCCCGCACCCCGGCCGCCACGGCCATCTCCCCGGTTCAGTGCGGTCCCACGTCGAGCTATTGCTACTCCATTGCTACTCCATTGCTACTCCAAACGACGACTCGAAAATATACCACATCCCAACACACCCCCTCTACCGTCAGGTCCACTGTCAGAGTCAACCCCTCTCACGCCCCCCGACAATTGCGCTCGAGCCACGGAAAGAAGCGTTCAAAGTATCCGCTGCTCCTCGGCACAAGCGCTTCATCCCCGTCCGTCAGCCTCTTTCTATACTCCCTCCAGTCCCAATATTGCACCTCATCCACCTCCTCCTTTTGCAGCGTAAACTGCCGCACCGGCACCGTCTCCGCCGGCCGATACACATAAATGTCCTGTATTTCGTTGTCCACAAACTCCCCATGCCGCTCCGTCCGTCCGTGCGCGCTCGCCTTCTCGCACGTCACAAGCTCCAGCTGCTCGCCCTCCCCGAGCGAGATGCCCAGCTCCTCCGCGAGCTCGCGCTGCGCGGAGGGGAGGCTCGTGTCGCCGGCCGTGATGTGCCCTGCCGCAGATACGTCCCAGCGCCCCTGTGAACACGAGACGAGCATCCATCGCATCGCCAACAGAATCAGCCATCCAGCGAACAGTCCTGACGCAGTGAAAAGCTTGTGCCGACATCAATCAACGTACCGGAAAAGTGTCCTTGAGCGCCGACCGCTTCTGCATCAGTACTCGCCCGTTCGTTGCTAACACCCAGATGTGCGTCGACCGGTGCCAGTCGCCGTCGCGATGCACTAGCGAACGCGCTTTCGACCGCCCGGTCCATACACCGTCCTCCTGCAGAACGTCGAAGTGCTCCTCCACTGTGGAACTCCCTGACGCCGACATACGAATTCGTGCACAACGACTTGGGCCTTGACGATGCGGAGCGAGGGAGCGCAGCGCGGGTAGGGCAACGAAGCACGCGTGCTTCATCCCACTTCTCTTCTCTGGCGTGAAATGAAATGAACGATAACCCATAATCTCGCACGCTGCGGTAGTCCAGACATTTTCACTGGCCTCTTTTTTATTCGGCGATTTTTGCAGTTTCGCAGCAGCACCTCCCCAGACCAATCTCACAACCGTACGCACTGTCAACGAAGCTCGCCAGCGAGGTAAACTTCTCCATCATAGGTAGGGCTTGAAGCCAAGAAGGTATATGTGCATGCGAACGTCCGCCTTGAGTGTATCAACACATGATGTACTCCACGCGCAACTACACATGCGAACAAACCCTTCCCTACAGCACAGCCCTGTGAATTGGTTGTATTGCCAGCAAAGGGATTTTTACATGGTGCAATGCGCCAGGACTCGCGCTGGAATCTCTACTAGACTGCAAGAACATGCCTGATTTGTCTCCCCAGTTGGAGAGCAGAGCACTATGTCTATGAATCCTATGCCAAGGCAAAAGTGGTCAGCAAATAACCTTCTTTGTGATTATGTTTTTCGAATCCGTTTGGGACTGGTATTCGTCAGCAATGTGTAGGCTGAACGAAGGCGTGTCCATGAAATCCTGCAAAGATGCGGGCAGTACGACTCGAAAACACATTTTGGCGGGAGATGAGGATGTTTAAAAGAGAGTTGCCATTAAATTTCTAAAAATAATGATTTTTGAATTTTGAATATGTATAGTCCACTTCTTTTCCCACGATTCCCCTCCCCACCACCATACAAGTCCCCTCCAGTCTCTGTCTTGTAACCGACCCATCCTTGAAGAGCCTCCGAATCAGCTCTTCCCCTAAGCCCAAACCGAGTTAACATAATGGAAAACCATCCTTCAGTTCTACGTGAGCGCAGAAACGAGATTTTCGACCCCGCAAAGTCGTCCGCTAGAAAAGACGAACAAGCGATGATGAGGAACGCGATGGCGCAGTTGGACGAAAGCAATAGCACCTTCGATGACAGCTACCCCAAAATCACCGAGCTGCTGGGCCTCATTGCGGATAACGCCGTCGCTACCCACTCGGAACGCACTGAGAGAATCACGGAGCTCCGGGACCTCCTTAGCGAATGGGTAGCGAGGACGGAGAAGGCGAAGAAACAATCGGAAAATGTCGAGTCTTTGTTTGATAGGCAGCGCTACGTTCAGCAGATGGAGGCAGAACGGGAGGACCTAATTCAGGAGATTCTGGCTGGCACAGAGGAGACAGGACGACTCGAGCAGAAGAATGACGACTTGAAGGAGAAGTTGGCGCACTTGGAACAAATAGCTGAGTCTCTCAAGAAGAAAAAGAAGGAAGAAATTCCGACGTATCTGTTTCTGCGGAAGATCTTTTGTCAAGTGTCGGCCACTAAGATTGTCACTAGCGATAGCGACTTGCTTGAGGGCTTCGTCTCAAAGTCTGAGCGCAAAGAAGTTCTTCCGTTCCGCTACGACCGGACGAAACCAACTTTTGAACGAGTCAACGACCTCTGGAACAAAATATCGGAATAGGACACTGCAACGCTTCAAGTTTTCGACCAAGACGGCCTAGGCCCATCTCGAAACCTATCAACCTTGGCAAATGCCTCAACAGTATCATACTCAACAGTAGCGACTTGACTTAACCGTCTACATATTTCGTTAGGTTAAGCTTATCTTTATGATAGTTCACTCGCGGCAATGTTCCTAGCATGGGTGGTGGGAAAGCTTTTGTGTACATCTACACAAAATGTTGGGATAAGATACCTTAGACCATACGCTTGTATTCGAAGAAATTGCGAATCCGCATGATTTGCACACCAGCAACGGCCAAGATGAGGAAGCACTCCACAAAAGCCCAGAAAGTTACCCTTCTCCTATTCTTGTCAGCAGCTATGCTCACGCAGGGAAAGAGGACGATAGCAGTGGTTGGAATTGGGACCTTTTGTTAGAATCGATCCTTCTTCCGTGCGAAAAGAGAAATCGTTGACCTTTCAAGCATTTGGTGATGTTCGGTGAATGACGCGTGGGGTCTTACTTTTTCGATGATGGTGCTCCCGTGCTTTGAATGCCTCGAGATCGACGCGGGCCGCACTGACCAGGGAGTTAAGTTTCTCGACGCTATACACCATGTCATTGACATGTTCTGTTTTGCCGGGAGAGACGAGTATAAATATCTCTAACGCGTTAGTACAAGTGACAGTGCAGCTGTGGACAAGGCGTGCTCGCGCAAATTCTGAGTCTCATTACGCACCTTCCTTCGCGACATCAGAAAGCGCCGAATCTGACTCGGTGTTAATCCAGAACGAGACCTCTGTTTCGGTCTGGGCGTTCTTGAAGCAAAAGTTATGCTCCCCATCCTCAGTAGCAATAAACTCGACGCGCCCTTCGCTTTCCGCCTCGTATTTCTTGATCTCCCTCCCTGACGGCGATGTGACATGCAAATACACATACGCACCGTAGCCCCATGAGAGAACATCGAAGAAGGCTAACACCTTGTTCCCTGGGGATTTGAAATGGCCGCATTCGCACAGCGTGTTAGATCTCACATGAATGCTTGCGTCGTAAATACCATTAAAACAACGTCGACATGGTAGCGGCTTTATGACATATCTTCTAGCAGTGATTTGAAAACATACCTTTGTGTGTAATCTCATGAAAGCAGAGCGTTTCCTTTGGCGCAATTTTGAAGTTGAGCGCATCCGAACTGGAAAAGCCCGCAAGCACAAGGGCAAGGGCAAGTAGGAGAACCCGAGTAAGACCCATGACTTTTCCGCGAGTCAGTACAAATACGAAACTTCGAAACCGCACGAGACGAAACGCTTCGCCGCTTCAAATCCCAAGGAAATGGGGAACGGGGAAGACTCAACGGAGAAGAAAGTTGCGATCGAAGGAGTGAGCAAAGATGATGGTGAAGACAGTGCTGTTCAAATGGATTGACTACTGGCCTCAACGAATTAAGCTTACAGCACAGCCATGGGACGATTTTTGCTTTTTTCCGATTGTTCGGCACCGAGGCCTTTCCGGGCTTACATAACAGGTGAGACACGTTGTACACGTGCATATGAACAGTACGTAAGCTCCGTGGATCATAAGATCCTGGGCATCGCTTGTCTCTACCGTGCGAGCCGCGATGCCTGCTCGCCGGATGTCGACGAGAGCATTTAGCGAACAGACAACCTCTGTATGAGAGGCAAACTCTTGTTCATGCAACTACAGTACTCTCTTCTTCGGCAGAATGAACTTCACACTTCTTCTTGAACCCAGGCAGCACGAAGACTGCCAAATATTTTATGCACGTAAACTGATATTATACCTTGGCACCCAGAGCAAAAGACCCCACTTCAAATTTGTAAGCCTCATTTGAAACTCACTTTGTCGGCGTTTATGCCAGGGATTGGAATATTTATGGTAATGCCCACAACAGCTGTAGCGTACCAAAATATAAAAGCACAAAACAGAGCACGCAATGCAGAACGCGAAACGGTAAGCGATCATAAGTTGAATGAAGTAAAGGCTGCAACACTGCGTGAAAGAGGTGCATACATACGTTTCTTCTTGATAGATGAAATGTAATCACAAAAGTAGTCGACTGCATTCCACTCAGTCAGAAGTTGCGCAACAGCTTCGCAGTGGCAAGCAAACTCATCTTCTTCCATATAGAAGCTTTGCTGTTCGAAGTAACGCCACATAATCTAAAAAGCCACAACACAACGAAAAGAAGCCGTGTTACAAAAAGTCAGTCAAGCTCCCAAACACACATGCAGAAAAACACTCCACCTCTCCTGCCACCGTCTTCCTCAACGCACCTGCACGTAAACTCGTCCATGCCTCTTTTGCGGCTGGACATCGTACTGTACACCCCAGCGCTCGCGGACAGCGTTTCTGAGCGCCGCGCCATCGAACTCGTCAGTACTTTCCGTCTTCACAGTATCTTCCTCTACCCCAAACAGGCCTTGTAAACGGGATCGCATCTTCTCTACTTTCTTCTCCTGCTCCTCCCGCGCTGTTTCGTCTGGCGGGGGCGGGGGCGCCTCGGCGCGCGGCTGCAGCGAGACGCGCCCGCGATAGGCTCTTCTGGGAGCAGTTTTGGTGAAGAAGGGCTTTATCATCGGGGTTGCTGGCGAGGCAAAAATGGGCGCGCGGCCTACGGCGCAAGGGGCGGAAAATGCCGCCGGCTTCATGCTGCGATGGTCGTAGGGTACTTGCACGGTCCTAACCTGGCGGGGAGGAACTGCAGGGCCTCTTTGAAATGATCCCGATGCTCACAAATACTTGGACTGGGAGCGTTACCCCGCAGTAGAAAGAGAAAGACGGGCCTGAATGCTGGTCGAATGCGGGCAGATTGCTCCTGCCGAAGCAGGGTTTTGGGTTTGTGCAGTGATTGCAGCGTGCAAAAAGAGGAAGCCACTTGTCAAGAGAGAACACGTTTTATTGGCGGAGCGCTTTCCGATCCGTGCGACTGAGATTTCTTGACCTTCCAAATCATCAGGAAACGCCTTTCAAAACACTATCCATTTTGGGTTTGTGCAAAAAATTCTTGAGGTACAGTACACGTGTACATGGAATATCTTCATCTTTATCAACTTCACTTCCTGAAGTGAAGTTGATAAAGAGGCGTTTCCTGATGATTTCTGAAGTGAAGTTGATAAAGATGAAGATAAGCGCACCCCACTCGCATTGATAAAAATTTCCCCCCACTTCCTGAAGTGTTTTTCGATTCCAAGCTTATCTTTGAAACTACACATTGCATTGCTCTCGAGCTACATGATGGCGTTCTCCTGGAAACTACATGACTTCTGAAGACTGGGACCTCTTCGAATAAAACGACTTCCTGTACAGATCTGCATTACGCACTATTTGCGATAAATTTTAGCGAGCTTCCCACCAGGCTTATCGATACAAAGAGCGCACAGGCTTACTCTCAATGAAAATACGAAAAATGTTTCCTCCTTGAATCTATATTACACAATACCGCGAATGAGAGAATCCCGTGTGCCGAATGGCAAGCGATTAAAAGCTACTTCCTCGAGTGCTTTGTGAAGAACTCTTCGCATCCCCGACAGGGTAGTGATAGGAAAGTCCTTCAACGATGGGAAATTGGGTTCGCCCTCCGCGCTAGGGAGACGGGATACGCCCATTCGACGAGGTTTTCTGGATAGTGACCATCGGCAACTCAGATAGACACTATTTAAGAGTACTTTGTTGTAGATACAGCCCCCATCAGGATATCTCGTACAGTAAGTGGGTGTATGGTTCTGTGCCAGTTGCAAGAAGGTTGGGACGGCTACTAAGAACAGAAAGAATGGCCTCTTATTGGAGCATTCGGCGTTGTCGTAAAAAAACACACATAGCATTTATAATAAGCCTCCCTGAGAACCACGCTTCCCGAGACAAGTTGTGCCGGAAGAGTTGGAGCTTCAGAGAAATGAACTGTTTGAGTGTAAACAAGATAAAGGACAGAAACAGGGTGAGCCAGGTACTTGTTCTAACCTTGCATGTATTTTCGTATGAATAAATGTTTCTCATAGTCAAACAAGTTGAATTAGATAGGTTCCGGTTTGCCGGCGGTAGTTGGGGTGTGCTGTATACCCACGGTTGGTTCACGGCCTCGTGGTTGGGGATCTTGTGGAGTGGTCGGAAGCGCCTTCACAGTGTTGTTGTCTGGTCGTCTCCGCTTTGCTGCCTCTTCTCTCTTTTCCTCTCCAATCGAATTCGTGTTTTGAGGAGTCATTTCCTTACTAGCTATGCTTCTGGGTCTTTTCCTGCTCCCATCAGCGCCATGCGTCTCCTCTGGTGCCGCACTGCACAAGTCGGCAATCGACTGGGGCTCCCGAAGGCCGCTCAAACTTACCGGGGCGGATGGTTTCGGAATGGAAACACTGCTGGCCTCATGAACTTCTGTATGGCTCTGTGCTGGGGAGATCTCAGGTTCTGTCCTAATGTTCAGGTTACTCCGATCACCGATACTGCCCTTCTTTTCAGACTTGACCACCCGATCATTTTCTCCTGTTGGACCCACGCTCATGGGTTCCGATGCTGGCGGCTTCTGATCCTTATTGGTCGCCAAAGCACATTGCTCTCTCGGTGAAGATATGTCAGCCTCATTACCGTCCGTCATATTAGAATTTGGTGTATTCTCGCGAGACCCTGACGATGCTGGATCTCCTGGAGAGGAGCCTCTTGTAGAAGGGCTTCGACGGTTGCCATCATCGCCACTTCCATCGTTACTCGATTTGGGTTCGGCCTCTCCAGGATCGCTGTGCTCAATACTTTCACTTCTTCCACTCCCACCAGAAGAGCCACCCATATCGCTCACGCTGGGGCGATCACTAGCGGAGAATCCTGCTATCGCATCGTCGCTGATAGTTGCCGACCCAGCAGAGCTTCGTTGCGGGTCCTGGGGCATGCAGCGGGTCCCATCTCCCTGCGAGCCCGTGGGTGGACTTCTTCCTCGTGTATCGGATGCCGTTTGATCGGCCGGAGGCGATCGAGAATCGTCGCGACGGTCCGTATCCATGGACTTTGCAGGACCGCGCGTAGCTCCAGCTTCTCTGGGTGGCGGTAGTTGCTCGCCACTTTCGCGCCAACTAGAGTTGCGAGGGGCCATCTGCGGTTTACATCCAGGCGGAGAGGAAGATCGAGAATGAGCCATCGGGGCGGGTAGCGGAGGTTTCCGGGAGCGAATGACCTTTGCCCTGTGCGCTCGTCGAGCAGCAGCTGCTGTGGCCCATCCTAGGGCTGGGGAACACTCGGGGCGCGCATCTCTTTGCATGATATCAACACAATTGGAGAGAACTTGCAATGAGTTGCTCGGTCCTGAAGAACTGGCATTCTCGTTGCTATGAACTAAATGGTTTTCACGCCTACCGAGTAGTTCAGGCCTCATACAAGGTCCGATTCCCTGACCAGAAGAAATTTTGGCTTTGCTCTGTTCACCCCTCGCAGGTTCATATCGTGCCACCTGCTGACCGTCAATAATCGAATTCACTCCACCTAGTGGGGCTCTCGCTGATGTCTTTCTCGAGTTTTGCTGCTGCGCACTGTGTGATCCACGTGAGTGATCAATTCCGCGAGTGGTATCTTCGGATGTCAGGCGATTGTCACCAACTGCACCCAATCTGGGTCTGGATTCGTTCCAGGACTGGAGCTGTGAGTGTTGTGGCACAGAGGGACGTCGCCCTTGGGCGTTATGAGCCTTGGGTAAGTTGTAGTACGGGCTCGGTGCCTTGCGTATTGAACTGTCATTACCGTCCGAGTCGACAGCAGGAGGCTTGTTATGTTTGATAACCTGATGGCTTGGTCGGGAATGTGCCGTCCTGCCTTGCTCACCGATAGCGACATGGGTAGCCAATGAGGGTGCATTTTCCGAGTTGTTTCCATTTGTGCCGCTTCCGCTTATACTACCCGTGCCACTTGCAAGTCCCAGTTCAGTGGCAGCGCCGCTATCACTCCCGCTGCCGCTTCCACCCGATCCGCTTCCAGACTTGCTCCCAGTCGAAGAACGACTTCTCGGGTAAGGAAGAGTTGCTCGCTTCTTTGCTCTTGGTGGAGGAATGTATTCCCCTGTTTTATATTTTGCGACCTTGCCAAAATGCTTTTGGGCATGAGAGCGAATTTGCAAGACGGTTTTCGTGCCGATGTAGCCTTCAATCTTTTTCCAGTCGCGATCGTAGAGCTGGAGTGCATGCAGGAAGCGAGTGTGCTCCTCCGGAGTCCAAACCTCGCGTGACTTAGTGATGGTATAAGGCTTTCGTGGTTTTCGGGTGGGCTGACCAGGAGGACAGTGCTGGTCCCGATTCTGTAGAGGGGATTTCTTTGGTTTCGCGGGTGCGGCATGGGCCACGCCATTTGAATGGTTTGACAAGACAGGGGGGTTTTCTTGCTTTTGCAAGGATGCTCCAACATTGGCGCTTTGACGAGTTGGAACTGTCGGCAATGGCGTTTGATCGAAATGCTGCTTCTGACGTTGAATGACCGAGGCGGGTGTGCTTGTTATAAAATGCGGATGCCGGCGACTTGCATACATGGCGTGCGGTTTCTCCTCTTGTTTGACATAAGGACTGATGGCAGCATCGCGCATGGCACCAGTCGTCGGGGCAGTAGAATAGTGCGGCAAAGGCGGGGATGCAGGACCGGGATGCTCCTTGACAACGGCGGGCGGGTGTACACTCGCGGGAGGCTGCTGCTGCGGCTGCTGCTGCGGCTGTTGTTGCAAATGCGGATACTGATATAGATAGGGGTGCGGCGGGATGGGGTGCCTATGTACGGTGGGGTGCGAGTAGATGGCATGCTGGGGCTGCTGTTGTGGCGGGACGTGGTGCAAGGGGTGTGCGGCGGCGGCGGCGGCGGCGACGGCAGCGGTGTGGTGTGCGGGGTGAACCTGTACGTGGTGCGGGACGGGCGGGATGGCGGCGGCAGGCAGGTGGTACGGGGCTTGTGCGGGGTTCCACACGGACGGGGGCAG
>NW_005178491.1:7346-41044 GCF_000350225.1 Chondrus crispus | reverse complement strand
TCACCGATTTTGGAGCCCCAAAGACCCAGTCTCTCGCGAAAGGCAATCTCCGCACTGATCCATGCACGCGATTTGAGCAGCTTGTCTTCCTTTCAGCCATTGCATACCTTTCAAAAATGTTGAAGGCCGGAAAGAGACCGCAAAGCAAAAAGCGAAAGTTGTCGGACGGCAAGGCAACAACCGACAAAGCATTCCTTGGAAAAATCTCTCCGAGCAGTCTAAAAAAACATTCACAACTGATTGGAAAAACTATTCAAGCAATAACAAGGGCTTGGGACGCATTTGCAGTTTACCTTGGCTTTCAAAGTATTGAAGACATGGTCCTCCCTTATGTGCTTGTCAATTCTGCTCTGCAGTTTGAAGTCATTTCAAAACGCACTGATGGATTCGCGCCTTACATACAACTTCAGCACATCAGCATCGATGTCGAACCTACTCATGAGGCCCAAGACACCTTCGAGGGAGTAGTTGGTCGCCCTCATGAATTGGACAACGCCATCCGAATATTCGCTGAAGACTTCTTCTCAGACGTCCGCGAAGCAATAAGCTCGACTGATTTATACACCCGCTCACAAAATTCCGAATGGGGACATATGGATCGTTTCAAGATTCCACCTGGAGGAGTTGTACCATCTCGATTCCAACTCCTCTCCTCCACATTGGTACAGAAGATTCGGTCCACAATGCCCCAGGCGACTGGAAACGACGCAATGGATATTGATGAAGCTAGTGCCAGGCCGTCAAATCCTCTGCAAACCAAGCCACGTTCATGTTCACCGCCCGCAGACGACTACACAATTGCCGAACTCCCAGAGATTACAGATCAAGAGATGAAAAAGAAATGGGCTACTCTAGAGCAGGAAATGACGCCCTTCTTGAGGATGCACGATGTTCCCTTTGAGGAAATACAAGATACTGAGGAGAGCTTCGGTTGCACGTCTCCAATACTAGGAAAAGTCCAGCTGCTCCTCACAGATCCTCCGTTCAACATTAGAAGATTGGCAGGATCCAGGAACGCAACGTACGACGACCTTACTGAAGATCAAATGAAAATGGTCGTCGAGAGAGCCGCCCGTCTCCTTCGTGCAGGAGGGCATGCAGTCATTTACTGCAGTATCCAACAGTTCAGCCTCTGGGAAAAGCACTTCAACGATCACAAGACCGACCGTAACACCCAAGCTGAGCGACCGACTTTTGATGTCGATTCAGTTCCAATTATCTTTACCAAGCACCTGTCAGCTCGAAACGGTGCCTCATACAGGTCTTCCAATACACTGTCGTCTATTGCCGAGTTTGCAGTTCATTTAACGAAACTGGGACCGTCTCAAGCAGAAAAAAGAGAAATGGTCAATTACAAGAACTTCAACTACGTCGCTTCAACCTATCCAGCTTATCGAAATGTAATTGACAACTGCAAGGGGCTTCTTCCTTCCGAATCCGTTCGAGTTCAGAAGTCTGACAACTCTGGAACGGCAGACCTTCGGCCGGAGCAAAAACCTCTAAGTGTGCTCAAAGAACTCATCAGCCGATTTTCTCAGCCAGGTGACATCGTCGTGGACCTGTTTTCTGGAACGTTCGCAACTGCTATAGCCTGCTTCGACTTGCCCAAACATCGCCAATTCGTTGGATGCGAAAGGGACAGTATCTGTTACAGCCATGCCTCCAAGCATGTTTTCAAATGCATTGCACGCATCATTTCCGAACGCAAAACGGATGTGCCTTTCTCCCCCGAACTTCTGGACGCCGCTTTGTACGTCAACGACTACGACAAGAGTTACAGGTTGCCTTCTGATCCTCGATGGAAATCTCCAAAAGGCATGCCTCAATATCAAATCCTTCCGCAACACTTGCTAGCACATATCGCTGCCGAATGGAATAATCCCGAGTTCCTTGTGCGTTGCCTAAAAAAACCAGTGCACAAGTGGACTCGCGAATTTCGTGGACTGTTGGAGCAAACGGACCCCAAGACTCTTATGATCACCGATTACACCAATGCAGGTGTTTTTCTTGCTCCGTCGACAATCAAACATGAAAGAGCTGGAATGGGCGTCTTTGCTTCCAGGACGTTCGCGAAGGGCGACAAAATCTGCTCTTTCTTCGGTACACTCATTTACCATGACTTGGCATCCCGCAAGGAAGTTCATAAGACGTACGGTGAAGGTATCTTAAGTGTCACGGTCAAGCGCTTCAACAAGTACAGCATCCAGATTAGGATCGAGGTTCATGCCTTCAACAACATCAAGGGGAGGTCGCAAGGAAAGAAGCCCATATTTGTCACTCCAGCCCCATTTTGCGTTGGGGGATACATCAACGACATGAGATATCATCCCGACGACGAAGAATACGATTTATTTCTTAATAGCACACGCGGCAATGCTGGTAACGAGACAATGGGTAATATTCGCAAGGCGAATGCTAGGTTTACCCAGTCGAAGCCTGTTCACCACCCCTCCCAGCTAACAGATACAGATCTCATCTACATAGAAGCCGACGAACTCATCAACCCTGGCGCTGAGATATTCGTACACTACAGTGAGAATTCACCATTCGTCCATGAATAGCTTGTAAACAACAATTTTGCCTAGTTTCTATTGATGAATTCCAAACCTTGTCGTCACTCAATCCGTCGATGGGATCGTCGTCGAACCCCGCGTCCTTAGGACGTAATCGTAGAACACGGCAATGTTATTTCGCAAGAGACCATTGTCAACAGGCGAGAGGATTCTGATGATCACTCTTGTTTATTTGTAGTCTCTGAACGTAATATAGATCGTTGCGAGCGCAATGTCGTTTGTTTACTGGCTGCAGTTTTCGTAATGACTAATGCAACGTCTAGTAACACTTGCCTTGCATAAACCGTGCCTGACCTTATTCCTCGGTCATCCGTTCTGAGGGTAGAATTTGTCCCTCCTTGAGATAAAGACCGGTAGGGACACGTAGAGACAGCGGCAATAATGCAATGTCTTACTCATGGTTCACCACGGGTAAGACATTGCATTTGGGTCCACACGTGTACTACATTCTGTGTTTGTCGCGCGACAAGATCGACAAAAGCTGTATGGGTGGCCACCCATACCAGAATCAACCTCTAAAAAATTAACAAAAAATAATCTAGTTCCAGTATGGCTGGCCACCCATACAGCTTTTGGAAATCTTGTCGCGCGACGGCCATTAACATGTCATACCAAAGAAACTTGCTTGCGCAGGCCTGCGCGGTACACCTCCATATTTTATACAGCAATGACGATGTCGTACGACACCCCCTGCCGGCCTGTGATCAGTGGCCACTGATCACAGCTCCCCACTGATCACAGCTCCCAACCCTCAAAAAATTGCAAACAAATTTTGCAAATTTTATACAGCAATGACGATGTCGTCCGACACCCCCGGCCCGCCTGTGATCAGTGGCCACTGATCACAGAACACAACCCCTTTGATTGACGGTGTGGTAGCGTAAGGCAAGGTTCTTGTTGTATTTGCAGAGATTTCCTTGGCTGACGCATCGCACACAACCCGTCTAGTTTTACCACGCCTTGCAATCGAAGGAGGTGGTTGCCGAAGAGGTATTGGTAAGAGGCGCTACCGTAGTAATGTGGAGATATACCTGGTGGGAGATCTGGGAAGGCTGTGGGCATTACCATCGCGTGATACGCGTATTTCCAGAACCGAGCTTTATCGCGTCGCAAATATGTCTTCTGCACACGGCGAAGGAGAGTTGCCTCCGGCGCGCAGAGGCAAACGTTACGTTTTTGGGTTGTCAGATATGCGGGCTACTTTTCGTTAGTAATGGCTGTGAAGATAAACTGGATCTATATTACTTCTCACAACTTTCTCACAACTATGGCTTTTCATTTACTATCTTCAATTGCTTGTATGATTTGGCATAATCACGGAAGCGCAAGTCTTTGCTTCCGCACAGAACACCTCGTATATCGGCGGAAGATCATCTTGAATGGTCTCTTCCAAAACGGGCGTAGAGTATCCACCGTCGGGATGCGCTGCTAGAAGAAGGTTCATGGCTGCCCGACAAATTCCTGCACTCCTCGGTTGGTCCGCGCTGATCACCTCTCCTTCTGCAAGCAGTCGGGCCCAAGACTCAAGGACAGAGTCTATGTAGACGGAACGATATTGGAAGAAGAGTTGCTTGCCGGTCAAGGGATATTGAACGCCAGGATATAACTAGTTACTAGACCGTGCAACCAATAGTATGTGAAATGATGAGCCAGATCGTGTTTATTCCCAACAGACCCACTACATGTATTTCATCCAATTCTTACTCGTCTATATCATTATCATCCATTAGGTTCTCGTCGTGACGATACGTACTGGCTCCAATGCCGCCATAACCAAATCCCCGAAGCGTCTGTTCGAAACGGGCTCTCTTCCTCGCACGGGAGTCCTTTATGGGACTCGTATACTTGCCGGTATCGGTGCCCTCCATCCATTGCCGCTTAGAGCTTTGGTGCGGGGAGGCATTATTGCTGTGCAGAACGCCCCCACCAGGCCCGAATGATCCTGAACTTGCAGTAGATCGAGGAGATGCAGGAGCCAAAACGTAACCTTCCGGGTTTTTTAAAACGTCTTGTTCGTGCGGGGTCATTCTCGCAAACGACTCGCCAAGGCCATTCCGAAACGTTTGGTTGCGAAAAGTTTGGATGCTTGCCGTGAGAGTTTTCAAGAGAGCCCTGTGAGCCTCAGCCATTTGCTCCATTTTTGACAAAAACAAACCGTCACTACACATCAATTCTCTCGCTAGACGCAAACCTCCGAGGCGTGTGCGGGGCTCCCTGATTCCATGCTTGCGACACGTTGACTTCAATTCCCGCAGAGCTTCGGTTTCGTATCTCGGACGAGAAGGCCCCCCCTTGGCATCACCAGCGATTGGTGGCTCTTCCATTCCTCAACCGGCGAGAACACTTGACTTCTTGGTAAGAAACAGGAGTCCTCCTCGGTCTGGACCGACTTATTCGGAAATGCTCTCAGCGCAGAAAGTGGTTTTTGAACATTCGCCCCCCTGCTTGAAATACCCTCGTGTCCAAGTCGCGCCACCACGAACCAAATGACGTGGCACCCGTTCCTGGTTTGGTCCCTACACTGAAGGACGGTGTGGAAGCGGGCATTACCATCCCATACCATACCTTCTCCCGTGACTTCACATCCCCGCCCGCCCGTAGTCTCAAATGTCCTAATCCCACGTAATCTTCACATCCCACGAATCTCCTAATCCTAGTTACTCCCCTACTCGCCTAAATCTCCAAAGCACAGCGAATCCCTAAAGTACGAAAACCATCCTGCTCCTTACTCCTGAATCCCCTGCCGGCCTGTGATCAGTGTCTACTGTGATCAGTGTCTACTGATCACAGCTCCCACCCCGCAAAATTTGCCACCAAATTTTGCAAATTTTATACAGCAATGACGATGTCGTACGACACCCCCTGCCGGCCTGTGATCAGTGGCCACTGATCACAGCTCCCCACTGATCACAGGACCCAACCCACTTCACAACCACCTTTTTCAACGTCCATCTCTTCTTAGACAAACACGTATTTATAAATGCCGCGCCCCAGTCACTGAAAAAGCGACGCTCTCGTACTACAACAACGCACCGTTACCAAAACTGCAGAGAAAATGGGACTACAATATAGAGTACAGGGAAGGAAACCCCAAAAAGATTTAGAGCTACTTGTTTACATAAAGAGATAGAGAGAAATGGAGATGCAGCCAAAGAGGCGGAGAGGAACAAGTATAGAGAGATGGACACACACATAGATAGATGGTCACATACATAAAGAATTGGACAGACGCATAGAGAGATGGGTAAGAGAGATGGGTATACACATAGAGAGAGACAGAGACAGAGACAGACAGAGACAGAGGGAGAGACAGAGAGAGAGACAGAGAGAGAGACAGAGAGAGAGACAGAGAGAGAGACAGAGAAAGAGACAGAGAGGATTATTCAACCATTTCTGCAATCGGTGGTATTATGGAATTGTAAAGGAGGTTACTTAGTCACTATCGTGTTCGGGCTCTTCGGCTTCGCTATTGTTGCTGCTGCTGTAGTTGGCATCGTCTTGAGGCTGATTCGGAGCAGACAGTTTGGTAATCGGAGCGACCGTACTCTTCTCGGCGATGGAATTGGCTTGCGGCGTGGCTGCAGCTTCACTTCCACCACCACTATTAACGTCCTTCTCGCCCTCCTCCTCATCCTCTTCGCCGTCGCTGTCCACGTCTTCATCGTCATCAATGTTCGCTATGAACTCGGGGCGGAACGAGCGCTCCAGATGAATACCATCAGGGAGGTCATGGTCCTCCGGCGTGACGTACATATGGTAACGGAGCCTGCTTGAGTCTCCTTTGAAACCCACACCCCCAGTTCCAGCATGCATCAAATCGCCTCTGCCAACGAATATAGAGTACGGCGGGATGGAGACGACGGTTGCTGGAGTCAGCTTGGCTGCCTCTCTGAGGTCATTATCATCAGGAGATACGGAATTAACCTGCGCGATGCGAATGTGAGACCCTTCGCATACCCATAGCCTGACTTCCCTTTCCCCTGAGCAGATCGTGAAAAACCCAGGACACTTCGAATTCTCCTGAACTTGGGAAGCCATCAGCGTAGGAAAGTCCGTGTGAACCTTCTGCTTGTCGCACTTCTTCGAAGTGTACAGCCAACGGCCCCCACTGTTCGGAATGTACATGTTGGTGCGGTCAGAACTGGAGTTGTTCCAAGCTCGTAGCGCTGCCACTGCCTGCCCGATACGCACGTCCAAAAACACACGCGATTTGAAGGCCCGACGGCGCAAAGGATTCCCTTCAACCGCTGTTGTCATTCCGTAGTTAGTGGCGAGATATCGCCCGATGCCCTTCTTGCCTGCTTCGCTGTCAGCTTCATGTCCACGGTTGAGAATGTGCGTCCACTCCAACGGCGTCTGCTCGGAGGTAGACTGCTGATTAACACCAGGGAGAGACTGCATTGCATCTTCACGGAGGCGTTTATAGAAGAGACCGTTCTCCAGACGCGGAAGGTTGATGTCGCTCAAGGTCTCAGGCATGCGAGCATCATCGAGAAACCCTTCAAGGATGCAATATCCAAGTCTCCTTAGTCTTTCGTTGCACTCTGCAAAGTAGGCAATTGAGACAGTGTCGTTGCAAGTCGATGAAGCCCACAACCTTTCCGACCCAGACAGCTCGCTGTAGCAGTCCGGTTCCATGTCTTCAGGATGTCGCGAATAGTAGTTGTAGGCAGCTCGGTAGAACACGATTTCATGGTTGCGACGCAAGTCATCAACATTGAGACATATATTGCTTCGATGCTCATGCGCAACATGAATCGCCTCTAGGAATGGCTTCACATGCTCAATTGGGTTGGTTCTCGGCCAACGGCTCGGCAAACATCGAGAGAAGCGTGTCCACAGCGGCCAAACAGGACCTTTGTACGGTTCAGGATCGCTGTACCCGTCAGGAAGGTTAGGGGGTAAGCTGTCGTTGTATCTCTCCGTGCTTTCTGGTTCAGCGTCCTCTGAACCACAACCATCACGAAGTTCCATGGAAACGCTCGGTGATCGTCGAGATACTTCGAGTCCCATTGACTGAAGAACTGTTTTTTGCACTTCCCACGCGAGCCCATCCAAGACATACTTGACCTCCTTCTTGACAATTTCCACTTGCTTGGGGTTCAACGTGCGCTCTTTCCGGCCCCGCGAACTAGAGCCAGCAGCCTTCGTCGTGCTTCTACGAGTGGAAAACCTCTTCGTCTTTTGCTTCTTACTGCTTTCATTCTCGTTCGTATTCCGAGAAGCCACATGCCGCTTTCTTTTGCTCCTCCGTGTGGAAGGTAACTTAGGAGTAGCAACCACGTCCGTCGCCGAGTGCTTGTCTTGTGTGCCATCCCCCCCTCCTTCTATTTCCCCTTCTCCTTCTCCTTCTCCCTCTCCTTCTCCTTCTCCTTCTCCTTCTCCTTCTCCTTCTCCTTCTCCTTCTTCTTCTTCTTCTTCTCTTTCTTCTTCTTCTCCCTCTCCGCTTCCTCCTTCTCCTTCTCGTCGTCCTTCTGCGGCTTGATTTCTATTCGAAGCTTCCAATCCCTCCCTTGCCTCAGCGGGAATGGACTTGGCACTGCTTTCGGCCACGCGACCGCGGACAGCCTTAATAGCCGAAGTTTCTTCTCCCGCCGAAGAAACGCGGACCACAGAGTGGCTCGATGCTTGCGTAGTAGAAGGGGGAGTTGCAGGAAGAGGCGGAGGAGATTCTATGATCCCAAAAGCCTTCTTCAAGTGTCTCCTCATCCTCGACAGGAGAAGCGCTTGTGCAGATGGCTTTCGAGACTTGACAGTACCGAAATCCCGGAACAGTGCGATTGCCAAATGGCGAATACTCCTACCTTCCGACGCCGTGAACATGATCTCCTTCCCAAGCACGTCGGTGACCTCCATTGACTTGAAGGAGGCAACGCGAACGATCTCTGTATAGATCTTCATAATAGCCTTGTAAAAGTCACTCCGAAAGGACTCGAAGTTGCCCTGCCTCTTCTCTTTTAATCGTTTTTGAAGAACATCCAATGCGAAGCAATATGCTCCGTCATCCATGGAGTTGAGAATGTTACTCGACAGATGCGTAACTCCAAGGGGGGCTACTGAATCTGAAGAGCCTTTGCGCAGCTCCTCATAGACCGCCTCGACCTTTTCGTAGCAAGATTTGCTTCTTGCCAGGCGGAGGGCGATGGATGCATACCTCATCATGTGCCTCATCCTTGACTTCTTCTTCTTCTTCGACGATGTCTTCCAAACCTTGTCGTCGACATTCGCCTCCAAAAACGAAGCCGCCAGCTTGGTGGCCATCATGTCATTGAGAGAGACATTTTTCTCTTCGCGTAGAATTTGACAGGTACTGATGGCCCCGTGAATGTGGTCTAGAAAGTCCGGAACAATCACATTGGAGGCAACTTCGTTGAGGTGTCGAGCGATTTGCAACATCTCCAATGCAGTGAGATGCTTTTCATCCTTACGCGTCCATAGACGAACGGGAGCGCTTCGCAAGAGCTGCATCCACTTGTCATCTTTATGCATGAGATCCTTGAGAGCTTTGAGGCGATGGCGTCCGTCCATGAGCACCAAGTCCACTTGCAACTTGCCCTCCTCTACCACCACTCTGGAAACATCATCCTCGTCGTTCGCAGCCGCCTTCTTCTTGATGGCCACGGAGAACTGGCTTGCCCCCTCAATCCAATCCAGCTCTTCCAAGCGGTCCTTCAACTCCAACAACTTGTGGCTCCGGACGGCTCTGGCTGCAAATGTCGGCTCTTGCACATCCACGAGGTCCGCCCGGCAGCTAGCTTGATTATATAGCGTTAAATCGATCTTGGGGATTTGAAGTGCATCCCCATCGATCGCGGAAGAATACGCACTCTGGTCTTCATCCTCTCGCACAATATCTTGGCTGACATCCGAGTCGGAATCCACTTCTATCACTTCCATGTCTTGAAGTCGGAGAACGGCAATAGAGGTCAAAAGGCACCGTATTGCGTGGGCGTGCAATAAGGGGGCGTAAGGGATTGGGTTGCGTACAGTAAAGGGAAAAAAGGGGGGCGAGAGATTTGCAAACAGAAGAGAAAGGGCAAGGCACGCTGATCACCACCAACCACGCACGGGAGATAAAGCTGAGCTTGTAAGTTGAGAACAAAGAATGCAGAGATGTAGCCGTACCCACTATGCCGCAAGGAAAGAAACTCTTCTTTGCGACTTATTTGTGCCAGAACACGGAAACGGTTTCCCGGCAACTTTGGAACCAATGGGCGAAAAAAAAACACCGAAACACCAGGCTTTCCAGTACAGTAATAAGAAGAGCATTAAAAACAATAAAAATATCACACGTTCGAAAATAGATCACTATGCACGAGCGGGGGCCACTGACCACAGGATACAAACGGAGAGTTGATTCTAAATAAATACGTAAATAATGTATTTGACCAGGATGCAAAGAGGACAGCAGGGACACGTATAATTTTGTTCAAAAATGATGCAAAAATATAGCAGGGTCAACCGTACAAGTGTGTTTCGAAAAGTGTGCAAATTTCTATAGCAAGGACGGTCTCTTACGACCCCACTGAACAGTGGCCACTGATCACAGCTCCCAACCTGCAAAATTTGCCACCAAATTTTGTGCAAAAATTTTATACAGCAATGACGGTGTCGTACGACACCCCCTGCCGGCCTGTGATCAGTGGCCACTGATCACAGCTCCCCACTGATCACAGCTCCCAACCCTCAAAAAATTGCGAACAAATTTTGCAAATTTTATACAGCAATGACGGTGTCGTCCGACACCCCCTGCCAGCCTGTGATCAGTGGCCACTGATCACAGTGGCCACTGATCACAGGACGCAACCTCTTTGACGGTGTGGTAGCGTAAGGCAAGGTTCTTGTTGTATTTGCAGAGATTTGTGTGGTGCAAGATCGATACCGTCCGTTTACTGATGCCTATCGTGTCTCTACCTTATAAGGGAATGGGAGGGATCAGTGATACGGCGGTGAATAAAGATGATCTAATTGCGCTGTCATGCGTGTGCTATGTGTGCACCTATGGCTCTCACGACACTGACATAGCCAGTTTATCCCGAAACCTGGAGATCTTAAAAAATGTTAAAGAAGAATGTAGGGTCCACTGCAAACGTTATGTTGGAAAACACGTGTTTTGGCAAAAGGCTAACATGTACATTCGAGTCACGACAACTTGTTTGTCTCAGTTGGCCTACGCATCCTGCTACTTTCCTAAAATCAAATCGCATTTCCTATTCATCCGCATACTTGCTTATACTATTTGCCTACTTCGCCGACCCTCCCCCACCCTTCTTCGAGCCTTGTCCGCAGAGGTCTTTCTTCTTGCCTTTCTTCTTGTTCGGGCTGCTGCTGGACGAGTCATTTTTGTCCATGCTTCGGCTTGCCCCTGTTTTATCCGCACTTATGTCGTTTCGGCCGCGCTTATTCTGCATCTTTTCGTTTTCAAATCTGTCTACGACCGCCAGAGCTTCATCCCTTTGTTTTGTGAGTTTCCTTATCTGTGCGGCTTGTTTCCTGATCTCTGCGGTGTCCCTGTGCTGCAGCTCGTATTCGATCACCTTAGTCCCACTCGGAGGATTGAGCAACTCTTTCACCGTTATCTTGTCTTCACGGCGGAAGATACGGCATATGACAGACTCATTTCCCCGATAGATCTTTCTGTGGTACATCAGCGAACTGCCACTGGCGCGAGTGGTTATAGTAGGATCGCCAGACGCTTGTCGGTCCCCGTCCTTGTCGCTTTGGCCATGAAGTTTACCCACAATGACGCAAGCATCTTTTCCACCAACTCCACCACGGTCGACAATAACGTATTCTTCGATGTTGGCTCGGCGGTACGCTCTCCACTTACTGTCGAGGTCGACACTGCGAGTGGAGGGACTCGTGACCTCAAACACGAGTACCGGGGGATCAACGTTTTTTCCAAACCTGATTGTCTTTGATTCCTCGCCTGCTGTGGACTCCATAGCTCTATCGTCACGATATTTGCCGATGGAGACGTCCGGCTCGCGTACCGTGTCCGATTTTCCGGAGGAACTAGACCCACCTGGCGAGGACGTAGGTGAGCCGGAGTCATCGAACACCTCACCGAACTGAGCCTCCAAAGCCCTCCTGCGACTCGGTATGTACACTTTTCCGCGTCCATAAATGGTTATGTACGCTTTCTTAGTGGCGTGAAGAACTTGAGCTTTGCTGATAATGTAGGACACTATGCGTTCGTGCAAGTTATCGCCCATCCTTGGTGAGAAGACAAGCAGGCCGTCGACGAGGTCGTATTTCTCACGGTCACCTTGCGGAAGTTCGGCGTACCGCGTAAACGTGCAGGGGGTAAGATGAAGGGCCCTGGGTTCTTCGTCGCTGTGGACCGAATGACCTGGTCGATTTGCCACTTGTGCAGGACCTGGAAAATCGGCAACAAGTTCGTCGACGATTGCAGACGGGGCGCTATTGTTGTCCTTCGTTATGGTTGAGGCCATGTCCATGCAGTGCCGTCGTTCCGTGCGGTCGACACGGGCTTTAGGGGTTATATAGAATGGTTCTTGAAAGCTGGAAGACGCCAGGTAACTTGGATGATCACCAGGACGACTGACATAGCCAGTTTATCCCGAAACCTGGAGATCTTAAAAAATGTTAAAGAGGAATGTAGGGTCCACTGCAAACGTTATGCTCTATACGAATGGCGAAGACAGGCTTGCCACTATTTTTAAGCAAAGACGGTATCGGACGCCACCCCTCGCCGGCCCGGCTCCCAAATCTCAAAATTTGCACTTTTTACAGCAAGGACGGTGTCGTGCGACACCCCTCGCCGGGCTGTGATCAGTGGCCACTGATCACAGCTCCCACATCTCAAATTTTGCACATTTTCACGGCAAGGACGGTGTTGTACGACACCCCTGGCCAGCCTGCGATCAGTTGCTACTGATCACTGGATGCCACCGGTTCAAATACGCGTAAGCATTGCCTTTGATCACGATGCAAAATTTATACAGCAAGGACTGCGTCGCGCAACCCTTAAAAGTATTCGAACCTGTCCTCCTTTTCTAGACAAAAACACCGGCCGCTGCGAACGCCCACGCCGAAACGGAGGCTCCGGCCGTCCCCGAAACGGGCCTATGCAGAGCCCTCCTTTGCCGTTTTGAAGGACATCATTACGCCTTCCGCCCATTCCCTTGTGTCCCCATCACCAGCCCGCGCCGCGGGCGATCAATTTTGCTTGCTGCTAAAGTCTCTGCATCCCTCTTTACGGGCGCCATTGCCATGTAACCATGCTCAACCAACTTCATCCTTCCCCAGTCCACGATCACACCCCTTTCTCGATTTTCTTCCATTGTGCGATGAGATACAGTGTGCCTGTTTCTACAGCTTCCGACTCCGCGCCGCTGCCATCCCTGCTCTGATCACATCAGACTAAACTACGCCTTCGCGTCACACGGGGCGACTGGCCTCCATTCGCCAGGGTTTTGCAGTAAACAAAACAAAACAACGGCGCAATGAGGGCGGCGTATAGCCAACTACAGTTCATGGATTTTCGGACAGTCAGAATCAGAATTAAGAGTGAAGAGGCAAGCGTCAAGGAGTGAAAGAGTTGAAAGAGTCAAAAGTGAGTCAAAAAGTCAAAAGCAGGGACGCAGGTTAGAAAGACGTCTGGAAAGTTTTTATTTGCGAAGCGAACTGTAGAATGCAAGTTACCCTAGGCCTACTAGAACTCTTTCATCTCTCCGAAGACACAAGGAAATTTGAAGGACTCAACCCAGAAAGTCGGCACACATCATGCTCCCGCTTTCATCATTGTCAGCATTCAGGTTCAGCACTTTGTTGAGTTCCCTCGCAGAATCCTCAAATTCACTGCGGTCAACTCCAATGTAGGTGGTCATGAGTTGCTCTACAGAGGTATTCATGACTTTCCCAAGAAGCCGCAGAAAGGCGTCCTCGTCAAGATCTCTGAAGAGCCTCTTGTCCCGGTACGCCGCCATCATCATCGTCCCATAACTGCTCCTTAGGGACATCATGGTGATGTGGTTGAGATCCGGGAAATGGCACTTCAAAAAGTTCTTGAGGACCCGTGTGACCTGTGCCGTGCTGAGGAAATCACCATTTTCCGTGTGCATCAGCAGAGGCTTCGACGGATCCTCACCTTCCTCGACCTCCGTTCTTTGGATTATGATTTTCCTCGTGACTTGTTGATGAAATTTCACAAACTTGAAGGCTGACTTGTGTACAAGGACGTTCGGAAAGTCAGCCTTCCTTTTCGTTTTTTCCACAGTGGTCCGCATTTCGAAGAAGTGCACCCTTGCAGCTTGTTCACTCATGTCGATCAGCTCATTCTCGTCAGGGCACTGAAGCGTAGTGTACACCTGCGGACGCTGACCGGCTGCTGAGAAAATGAGCATTAAGAGAAGGTTGATGGACCATTTTCTCATTAACTGTTGAGTATTCAAGCGCGCCAGAGCCTGCCCAGTGCCCTGAGAGCTTTTCGTGCTCAGAAACAAAGAGATTATTCCGTCCAAGTCGTTCTTCACAATCTTGAAGCATCGGCGAAAGTCTTCTTCCAGGAAAACGGTTCCTTCGGCGACACGCTCCTCGAGCTGCTTGCGGTGGTTGGCTCGAGAGCGTGCCAGGCTTTTCTGCGAGTTGTACACCTTTTGCAGCTTAAGCCTGGATCTCTCAGCCTCTGCGGTCAGGTGCACGTCACGGTCGGAGAAGAAGACCTTTGCATACTCTGCCGTCTTGCGGAGATGCAAGGCTTTGGTCATCACCGTTGTGCACTGGCCTTTGGCGTCGTAGTAATCGAGGAAGAGGTCAATCGAATCCCTATCGCATACCGCACGGTATAGGCTTCCGGGCTCCCAACAGGTCTTCACGTTCGTATGTCCGAGGACGATATGCAGACGGAGATACTGACCAACCACGGTGACCATCTGGAGAAAACTGCTTAAACTCCCACCGTTTCGGACTTTCCGGTCATACTCCGTCATGAAGATCTCCTGCACATCGCTGTTGTTGAACTGCGACAAGGGAAGCGCGGAGTATGCCGGCTTCCCTTTTATCGCCGCGGAGTCGTCCTCCAGCGTCGCTTCTCGAGAGGTGAAGAAGTCGTGCTCTATAAAGCTTTCGGAGCTCGTCAACCCAGGCCTCCCGAATGGAGCCATTTTTCCGCTCGGCGACCGCCAGAGTCTTCTTCCTCTTCCGCCCCATAGTCAACTTCCTCTTGTTGACCTTCGGACACTTGCGGATAGACGACTTCCGTGCATCTACCATTGCACGGAGCCTTTCCGAGATTTGGTCGACTCTCACAGTCTTAAAGTCGAAACAAACCTCTCCGTCTTTCCCACCTTCAGACTCATTGCCATTCGCGCAATCCCAGGATAGGTCGGCGTTAGCGTCGACGTCCACGATGGCGTCGGCGCCCGCGATGGCGTCGGCGTCGGCGTCGGCGTCGGTGCCGCCGCCAGTGCCGCTGCCGTTCGACAGCCCTTGGACATGACCATGAACCCCCTCCGTGCCTTCCGTGTCTTCCTCTTGCCCATCGCCACAGGAGGCGTTGGAGGGCTGAGGCTGGAACTGGACCTGGGCGGCATGCCCGAAATCCGTGTTCCGCGCCCCTGCAAAGGCAGCACCAGCCGGAGTAGCAGCACAGTGTTGCGCATCTTGGATCATTTCCAAACCCTCGCTGGCAGTCTGCAAAACCTCCTCCTCCTCCTCACCACCAAACACGTTTACAATCACACCACCATCTCCACCATCTCCGACGTCATACTGATGAGACATCTCCAAACTGGAGATGTCATTGTTTCTCCGACCCGAACTTGAAAAGGTAGTTGTTTGGGTTTTCTCGTACACCCTCGCACCACTGATCAACGACACTGATGGCCTGACTGGTTCTATATAAATGAAGGCCTGACGGCCTCCATTTATATAGAACACACTCACTCTACTGCGTTGATGAAGAGACTGGGTGTAGCAGCTGCAGATGGGACCAATATTCGCTTCCGTAGGTTTCTAGAGTACAATAAACGTCATTATCTGAGCATTCTCGACTATACTCTACACACAACCGTACAGAGGTTTCTCCTTTCAACAGGTTCGGGCTGCACAAAAACAAAATCATCAAGGCATGATGACTTGGAAAGTGTGGAACGCCGTGTAATCACTACTCTACGTGTCTTCATAAACCGAGAGAACCAAAAAAAGAAGAATCGAAAAGGAGACGGTTCCCTCCAATTCAACATAAACACGAACTACTACTACGTTATGCCCTAACCCTCCACTTTTCCCTCCATTCCTATGACAGCCTCCTACGAATGAGTGAATTGGTAGTGAGTTCTCTTGTCACATCCCCCTTCTTGCTTGTTGCCGCAAATTCGAGCATATCCCCGCGTACACATTATTTCTCTGTCTGATGTGCACAAAACAGTAACGGATGATAAGGAATAAGGAATGTAAGGGGGAAGATATGGGGAATATCTGTTTGGCGGGAAATGCAAGGAAAACGCGTGCGCGTGAAATTACGTTTGGCGGGATAAAGAAACGACTTAAATGAAGCGGTCGTCGAACGGGGCGACAGAGAGATATGCGAGAGATATGCGGCGAAAGCGGCGAGATATAAATGCGATGGAGCCGAGGGCAATGAGCAATGAAAAGGCCCACGAATGAACGGCGACGAGGGCCTTTAGTGACCCAGCATGCATCAATGGACATCTAGGGCCCAGTGCGCAGGTGTAATGAGGTGTGCAGTTCTCGCAATTCTATGACGTTGTAGTATATCTGTGTACAACGCCGGGGCCCGGCGTTGTACACAGATATACTACAATGACGCCGGGGCCCGGCGTTGTACAGTACACAGATATACACCGCATACGGGACGTGCGCAGATACAGCAATGTACAGTACGTACTCGTACAATACCGTGCAGTACCGAACTGTGCGTAACGTAGTACCGTAAGTACTGTACAGTAGTGCAGTAGTGTACAGTAGTGTACAGTAGTGTACAGTAGTACGGTCCCGCTCCGCATGGCGTGGCACCGTACCGTAGCGTACGTACGAGTGCACGCACGAGTACATTGTGTATCAAGACGAACATGTTCGCCAGCGGTCATGCCTTCTCTCACAACGTTCCCAAAGCGCCCTCCCCCTCCCTGCCCACACAAAGAAAGAATGCGAGGACCAGGTCTGCCTGCACTGCAACAGCCGTCCGTGCGGCCTTCCTCCCTTTCCGCTTCCCCTACTTCCTAACCCCCCCTCAGCCTGTCAAGAAGACAAAACACGTGTCGACTGAGAGAACCTTTCTATCCTTCGCGGCGCGCTACAATATTTGCGTTGGTGAGCATTCGCGAGCACGACGGTGTACCAGACTTGTGATTGTTGCGGGAAGGTACGTTGCTGGAGGTCAGTCCGCAAAACTCGTAGTGGAATATTTCAATCTCGGGGGTTGCTTTACGTCCAGCGAGTTTGTGAGCAAAGGGAAACAACAACGCGATATTTTACAGACAAACTTAGGAAATGGTCCTTTGAGCAGCGCATATGCTGAGTGGTGCCGCTTTCTGAACCAGAGCGCGAGTATTACACGCATGAGACTCCTTGGACGCGTGCTCTAAAACATGGTAGTTTAGAGAACACTCATTGCCCGCGATTGCTGGCTTTTATTTTCACCTCGTGGGATTGACTTCACTCATGTCGGGCTAACTTTTGCTACTTGAATCGCACTACTACTACTCGCTTTCATGTGCTTGAGGAGTGACCTTTCGTTCATTTGTGCAGACTTTGACTGCCAGAATGCAAACGTGCGAGACGAGAACTACGGCGCGGAGGCGTCCTTGCGCGGGCAAGACTTGGAGGTAGTGCTTCAGGGGTTTGGGCACGGAGACGAGAAGCGGCGAGCGTATCCCTGCCGGACGGAGTCGGGGAGCATGTCACGATAGGCCGAGACGACGGGCCTAGAGGCGCCGGCGATTTGCCCGAGGGCGAGGTCGAGCTGTGAGTGCGGGTGGAGACTGCGCTGCTCTCCTGTGCGGGCTGCAGAGCCGGGTGTGGAAGCGTTGGGATGGGGTGCGTGCCGTGGTCTTCGCAGGAGGAGGCGGCGTGGTCCGAATGCAGCGATAGAAAGGCGGCGCGTACTTCGGCAGAGCGGATAAGGATGGGTGGCGGGCAAAAGTCGATCTCCGGGGATGAAGGCGGGGTGACACTTGGAGTGTCCGAGAGCTGTGACGACGCAGAATTCATCCTAGAAGAGAGAGAAACGGGAGAAAATGGATCTTCGAGAGAGGAGGGTGGAGACGGGATTACATCCGGAATTAGACGGTTCACGATCCTCGCTTTGTGCATGATTGAGAGGTGTAGAAAGCGAGCTATGTGTGTGATCCAAACTCAAAAGACTACCACCACCGCGGTGAAAACTATTCCCGCATCGGCGTTCCACGCAGCCCTTCCCCACGATCAAAATCACGACCTAATCCCCTTAATCCCTTAATCACGCGAATCCCTTAATCCCGCTAATCTCCAAATCCTTCTAAAGCCTTACTCCCCGCTAATCCCCTAATCCTGCTAATCCCTTAATCCTGCTAATCCCCTAATCCCCTAAATCCCTAAATCCTGCGAATCCCGCGAATCCCGCGAATCCCTTAACTAAGAAGTATACAAGTTTAAAAGCAGAGCAGTATAGAAGTACGAAAGCAGAGAAGTATAGAAGAATGGAAGTTTAGAAGTATAAGAGTATGATAGTATAGAAGAATAAGAAGTATAAAAGTATAGAAGTTTAGAAGCAGAGAAGCAGAGAAGTTTGAAAGCAGAAAAGTGTAGAAGTATAGAAGCAGAGAAGTTTAAAAGCAGAGAAGTATGGAAGTTTAGAAGAATGGAAGTATAGAAGTTTAGAAGCAGAGAAGTTTCGACACAGAAAAGCAGAGAAGTTTAAAAGCAGAGAAGTATAGAAGCACAGAGGCAGAGGCGTTTGAATGCAGAGAATTATGGAAGTATAGAAGTTTAAAAGCAGAGCGGTGTAGAAGTATAGAAGCAGAAGTTTAAAAGCAGAGCGGGATAGTAGTATAGAAGTTTAGAACAGGGAAGTATGGAAGAATAGAATTTTAAGAGCAGAGAAGTTCAGAAGTGTAAAAGTATAGAAGGATAGAAGTTTAAAAGGAAGTACGACCACGGTAGAGTACTGTACAGAGGGGGGAGGGGGGCGCAGTAGAAATAAAAAATGCGTGGGCATTAGCAA
Organism: Chondrus crispus; assembly: GCF_000350225.1. Taxonomy (NCBI): domain Eukaryota; phylum Rhodophyta; class Florideophyceae; order Gigartinales; family Gigartinaceae; genus Chondrus; species Chondrus crispus. The sequence continues at coordinate 22,282 of NW_005178491.1, read as the reverse complement.
CGCTGACGTAGAGTACCGTTTTTTGTTAAATTGTTGTACAGCTGGTTGCCAGCCGCCGAAAAGAAGGTAAAAGCTATGAATGGCATGTTGCCTGAGAGAGGATGATACTTAAAATAACAATTTGTTAAATTGTTGTAAGAGCCATGAATGACATGTTGCCTGAAAGAGGAAGATATTTAAAAGAGCAATGGGAAAAGGCGGTTGTTATTACGTTTGGGGAAAACATTACAATAGGAGCATGACGATAGGAGCGGTTGCGTATTTTCAATGTGTGCAATTTTCTTCATTGGGCGGTTTTGGCGTTTGAGCGATGAACCGCATTCCATACGGCACAAGTTTTAGATGGGCGCGTCATTGACTTGGAGTAGGATAGCTTCTTTTGATTTCTTCATAAGTAGAGCTTAGTAGAACTTACATGAGGAAACAATTCTGAGGTGGAGAGAGAGATTTAGAGAGAGAGAGCTACCACTTGCGCACGTTTACTCGTTGCTTTTGTATAGAAGGACGATATATCTGTGAGAGAATGCCTTCATCACGTCTTAATGTCGGAGATATTGTGTTATTTACAGCAATCCCCGAAGTACAGATGTCACTAGGTGTGCAAGGGAGGTATGCCAGATTTGGACAAGTTTGGTGTTCGACTGAAGATGGGAACGATATACTTGAAGTGAAGGGATGGTTCGGGACTAGAGCTAGCCTTGAGCAAATCAAAATTTTACACGTAATCTGGAGAAAGGGAAGAAGTAAGCTTGGAGTGCAGGAAAGGACTATTGAAGGAATTGAAAAGAATGGATTGTGTCTAGCAAGCGGTGTGCGCATATCAAATCATACATTCATGGAGGATGGAGCTGTGACGTTGAAGCGCGTGGCGTCACGTCTGTTCTCAGGAAGAGCCACTGCGCCATCCGTCCTCTTCGCCGCTGCTATAGTGCTGAACTGCGACGCCAGAGTGACCCAAGTCGATCCAAATCCGTATCTGAACCCGTATGAAATGTTTTACAAGGCTAACGAGGCGTTGAATGCAGACAGCGCCACTACCCCTACGCAACCGGCTGTGGCGTGGTATACCTTGGCGCAATCGGTATACTATGGGGATATAGAGATATTCAGTTGGAATGTAGCGTATGACACGTATATGGAGACCATCACATGCCTCCAGAACTGCAGCTTCAGCCCGCATGATGCCCGCGGCATGATAACATACGATTCAGATTTGTTGAGTACCTTGGAAGCAACGAAACATTTTCAGGAGGTAGATCGCAAGAGGCTGAGTATGTCTTTGATGAACTTGGATATAACTCGGCAGTTTGCCGCAAGCATTTGCAAGGAGCTGGGGATCCGGGATACGTTTGACGAAAAAGTACTCATGGCGGGGGCGTTGTGCCTAGAAAGTGAAGCCAGTACGCAACAAGTCGAGTACGCCGAAACCATGTTTTTTGAAGAGGATGGGAGAGCAGACGAAGACGCGGAATGGCGACATACATTCAGTCACCACATGGCGTACTCTATCCACCATGCGGACAGAAACGACAGAAACGTCGCCGTATCGATTGGGAAATTTGAAAGGGAGGGAGAAAGCGTAGGCAGGAGGCACGCAGATTGTGAACAAGATTATGTGTTTGTGCATATATCAGACGTAACGAGATACATCGGTCATGACCTGAACAGTCTTCTGCTGAGCGGAGCGATGGAGAGAGGGCGGACGCACTTCTTGCCAACGGGAAACATGACGATGCTCCCAAAAGCTATTGCGAGAATGGCGAGTCTGGCAGGGTGGCGGGGAAGCTGCACCCTCACGGTACGTTTCCCAATTTCGAATGGCATGATCAACGATTCGGATTATCACATATGCTTATCTCGCATCTCAAAGCCGAAGATACTGTCGTACGTGGAGGCTGAAGAGCAGATACAATCAGAGGAGATGAACGATTTGAAGCGTATCTATAACCTGGTGAACCAAACATTTCCTCAGGCCGTGGAAGAAGAAGAATACATTGACTATCACGAGTTGAACGTTGATGCACAAGAACACATGGGGATATCTGTGTCGCCTCGGGTGCGCACCAAAAGGGCGTCCGTACTGATTTCGTCGATGGAAAAGGCGGCAAACATCGCCTGCGCTAGGTACGCCGAAGACAGAGGCGTGCCCATGTGCTTTTTGAACCAAATGGCACCCGATGACGTGAATAGTGTTCCAAGTTTTGTGTTCTGTGCAGAGATCCTCCCTCACCACGTCCAGGATGAAAAAGCCTGTGCTTTGATTACCTCTCCAGTCCATCGTGGGCCAGATCTGATCAACCACATACAGCTGAAAGCACAGCTACGGAAGGATGCACAGCGACGAACACGCAGATATCTTACAAGAGAGAAAATCATGGAGGAGATTGAGAACAACAACTTCACACTCAAATACCACCGTGGCATACAGATGGAAGACAGAATCACGCAGTATTATACGCACAAGTTTCTGAAGGGCCAAACTCAAAAGACGCTAGTGGGGACGATGTTGGGGTACCCCTCGGACGTAACAGATTTGAACCCAGACACAACGCGCATCAACGATATGCAGGCATCTGGATGCCGTTCCTTCCAGAAATGCCTCGTGCAATTAGATAGCAGTGGAATTCGCATTTTCGTGATGCTTCCGTGTGGAATCGCAGCAGGATCGAAACTGAATCTGTCGTTGTCCTGGATTTGCCCAGACAGTATGCGTCATGATGCATTTGCTACACAAATGGCAATGGATGTTACCGGATAACCACGCGATGCAAGCCGAGGCCCAGTCTTTGGGCAGAAGTGGAAAAGTAATATACGCACAGGGTAGAACCAGGTTTTCACAGATAATTAGGAGATATTCCCTTTTATAATATAGAGTAAGGCATATTCCCTATACCCAAACGACATTACGAATTACGATGAAGTACTATGGGAATGGAAAAAGCAATTAGCACATCACCAAGTACTAAAGAATATTACAATTAGCAGCAATAGTCCTGTTACGTAAAAGTAATACTAATTCACCCCAAGCCCCATGTTTATAAAAAGAAACATTTGGAAAACATTAGTGCAAATGGAATTGCAATTTTTAAAATAATGTAATTTCAAACAAATGCGATTAGCAGAAAAGTGGGATTAGCCCATCGTGGGATTAGCAGGGATTAGGGCGAATCCAGCGAATCCCGCGAATCCCATAACTAAGAAGTATACAAGTTTAAAAGCAGAGCAGTATAGAAGTACGAAAGCAGAGAAGTATAGAAGAATGGAAGTTTAGAAGTATAAGAGTATGCTAGTATAGAGGAATAAGAAGTATAAAAGTATAGAAGTTTAGAAGCAGAGAAGCAGAGAAGTTTGAAAGCAGAAAAGTGTAGAAGTATAGAAGCAGAGAAGTTTAAAAGCAGAGAAGTATGGAAGTTTAGAAGAATGGAAGTATAGAAGTTTAGAAGCAGAGAAGTTTCGACACAGAAAAGCAGAGAAGTTTAAAAGCAGAGAAGTATAGAAGCACAGAGGCAGAGGCGTTTGAATGCAGAGAATTATGGAAGTATAGAAGTTTAGAAGCAGAGAAGTTTCGACACAGAAAAGCAGAGAAGTTTAAAAGCAGAGATGTATAGAAATCTTACTTCAATTGGTCTACATGTTTCGAGCAGCAGAGGGGGCTGCCCCTAGGAAGTGTAAACGCCCGCTATGAGAGGTGCTAGCACTAGGTCCTTCCTAAGCGAGAGACCTGGACCAGTGTATTCCGTCATCCATGAGACTCCGTCTCTGCTGGTAACGCTAAAGTACTTGTCGTTTGAGTACAAATAAAGCAAGCCGGTTCCGGTGTCGTGCAATTGACCGCGCATCCATGGGCCCGTAGGCAACGGCTTGGTGATTTCAAAGACTCCTGTCATCTCCTCCATGCAAAGAAAGTTGACGGTGCCTCCGAACAACTGGAACGAAGAGGCGTAAACCGGGATAAAAGCTAGGAGAGCGTCGAGGGGAAGTCTGAGATACGTGGCAAGACTTTGAATGTCGCACTGAACGATTCCGCCTGGCTTGTCGATGAAACCAAACATTTTGCCTCCATGCCGCTCCACAGACTGCTTTGCTTTAAGCAGACGTGACAATATGAGATCGAAGGATGGAACAACCTCTTTTGAACAGGTACGGAAGAACCCACCTCGAAGACGATCCAACACACCAGCAGGGTAGTCTTGATCGTTGACGTGCTGGACCAAGTGAGTACCGCGCATAACCCAAGCTCCTTGAAACATGTCATATTGCTGTACAATCTCATCATCAACGTAGATGGGCCAAGACTGAAATCTGACTCCTGCTGGATCCCGAAAAGAATCCGTTGGGATGTCATGAAAAGGAAGGGGGGAGATCTGGTTTCCAGGAGACGGAGAGCAATTCGTTGACCAGTAGAAGAAGTGGCCACTGTGAAGTCTTGCGAGGGCAACATTGCGGCCACGTTCAGTTGCTCTCCAAGTCTGCGGGAAGGGAGAGGAGATGTAGAGATCCCCCTTGTCGACGCCACCGGGCCCTAGAAGCGGGGCGTGAGGTTTGTACTGCACGTACTTTGCGTGCGGATTGGGAGCGAGGGAGCAAGGTTGGTGGCGAGGGAGGTCCTTTTCTCCATGGCCACCTCCCAAGTAGACCACGTGGCCATCGGGAAGAAGCTCGGATAGATCACCTGCTTTCTTGACGTTAATGCACGAAACGCGCCTGTTGGGAAGGTCGGCGGGGGCGGCGGGAAGAGTGTTGTCGTAGAGGAGGTTTCCTTTTAGCTTAGATGAGTGCCTGTAGTAATAAGGACACCAGTTGTCTGCCTCGACCTCGGGCAAATCGCCGAACTTGGACCTTGATATGTCGGTCTTGATGTAGGCGTTCGCGCAATCAAACTTTCCGTCCAGACGAAAGCCCTTGTCATCGAGAGCCCCGGTAAACGCTTTATATAACTTGATGACGGCATCGGAAAGAATGATATGACCACTTGGCGTGAATACACGGTCATCGGTGGTGAGGTCGGAAAGCTTGCGCAACTGGTACTTCCTGCTGGTGCCATGATAGATCCAGACGTTCTTGCCTTCAACCTTGAGGCTGGGATTGCCTTCGTCTAGATGCAGAGAGGTACTGGAGCTGTCCAAGTCGTCTGCGTGGCCGCCGGAGAACATGGTGTCGATTTGATCATGAGCGGCCTGGCGCGTTGCAGCGTGGCTTGCGTACCTGGGCATGTTAAGACTTGAGGATACAAAGCGAGGGGTGAGGACTGAGGCGAAGCGAGGAGAACGAGCAGAGGCGGAAAAGCATGAGGATATTGGGAGGGCTCGAAGGGGCAACTTTGAGATCGACGAGGAGGGTTATTTATTTATAGAGCCCAGAGACATGAGGAGTTTAGGTAAAAATGACACGGGGACCGTGCGACGAGAGAATGATTCACCTGGGGACCGTGACCGTCACACGTAGACAAGTCATGAGAGCAGTGGAATAATAGGAAGGTGGAACGGAGAAGACCTTCGTGTGACGTGACGGTCGTATACTGCCGAAAAGTGTTGCTCCGATGTGACATCGGCGTGACAATAAAATTTAGGCAAATATCAGGATGAATAGGCCAATGGTGTATAAACAGTTCCCACACGCACTGGAAACGCAACATGGGTGTGGATAATTTCTGACCAAAATTTTATGAACGTCCGGCCACAGCCATTCAATTGTGATTGCACAAAAATCAAATCAAATTATGCCATGTGCCATTAGAGGCGCAAGAGCAATATTTCATCATGTATGTACAGTACAGCCCGCTGGCCTGGGAATCGCCGGTTTACATAATACATGCAAATTTAAGGAAGAGATATGAATAAGGCATACGTCGTCGTGAGACGAAAGCTATGACGGTACCATATGGTATCACATGACTATGGCACAGAGAATAGAAGTTGCTTTTCAATTTTCGGCGAGGTGATGCTAACACTTTTGTGCCGGGAGTAGCAACCGTTTGTTCTGCACGCAAGTCGTACTTGGTAATTGACACAACCAATTACCATCAAGTAATTGGGAATTAGGTGGAAGTAGGGGACTCGGTGGGATATTTCCTATACCCATGTCCGAACAGACGCGCGTTCAGGTGGACTGAAATTAAGCGCAAATTTACTTCGGTCTGACGGAGTGCGCATTGGCTAGAAAAAAATCTGGAAAAATTTCAATGCGCACAGGGCCAAATTTGATTATTTTATCATACCGGATGGACGTCGAAAATTGCCGACATGCATCCGACCGCAACTGTTGGCCGGATGGACGTCATCTTCGCTGTCATGTCGCGTCATTGATCCCGTTCGTCGCTGTCACGATATCATTCGCGGTTCCCCTATTCAGGCCCCTGAATCCCGACGCGCATCTACTGGCTGGCGCTCCTCGTAACGCGCGTGTATTGGTTCACTACTGATCTCACTTACTCTGTCCGTTCCACTCCTTCCCCCGCCCTGAATGACCACATACTGTATGAGACAATCTCATCCGCACGTTCTCTGGAACCACACCGCTCCCCTTCCGTACTCCTGTTGCCCCTCCTCCAACGCGCCCGCCCTCTTACGACTATCCCTGTCCGTTTAGGGAATTAGGGGAATTAGGCGGAATCACAGGTTTACGCATATTGATATAACGATGTAGGGACTATCTATTCCCATGTCCGAACAGAGGGGGAGTAGGGCGTATATATTATATATTAGGAATTTAGGGGGTTAGGAAGGTAGGTGAGTTAGGAGGGTATTGTGGGTTAGGAGGGTATTGTGGGTTAGGAGGGTATTGTGGGTTAGGTGGATTAGAAGGATTATGTGGGTTATGTGGATTAGGTGGATTAGGTGGATTAGGTGGTTTAGGTTGATTACGGGGTTTAGGTGGTTTAGGTGGTTTAGGTTGATTACGGGGTTTATGTGGTGTAGGTGGAATACCGGGTTTAGGTGGCGGAATGGTTTACGAGGTTGACCGGTTTAGCGATGTACGAAGTTTAACGGTTTATGTGATTTAGCATGTGTACGAGGTTTAGGAAGGTTAGCAGGTTTAGGTTGAGATTGGGTTTATGTGGTTTTGCAGGTGTAGCAGGTTTAGGTGGTTTAGCAGGTTTAGGTTGCGATTGGGTTGAGGTGGTTTAGGGGTTTAGGTTGAGATTGGGTTTTTCAGGTTTAGCAAGTGTAGCACGTTTAAGTGGATTAGCTGGTTTAGGTTGACAGTGGGTTTAGGTGGTTTAGGTGGTTTATGTGGTTTAAGTGGTTTAGGTTGAGATTGGGTTTAAGTGGTTTAGGTGGATTAGGTTGGCCAATCGTCTATATTAAATACCCACCGAGAGATGCAAATTTTCAGATCCAACCAAAACAGCATTTTTTCGGTCCCAGTGTCCCAGTTGTCCGATTCAGTCTCTGAGTGTCAGCATGTCCGAGTTCGATTCCTGGTGGGGGCTCTGTAAGCAGCAAGTTGACTGACTGAGCGAAATGCCACGTAAGACGGTGTGGCTTAGAGTAAGCTTTTCTTCTGTAAAGTGCGCAGATGTTGTTTTGTCATAGTTTCTGACGGCGTTACGAAATTTTCGAATTTCTACTGTAAGATCAACTGGAAGCAACGTTTGATGCGCAGTTTACACCATTGCGAAAAGGTCGAAAACAAGCCGGTACGGTGTGGTCCGCTTTCCGTTTCAATCCTCAATTTCTGTTTTTTTATTTTTTTTATTCTACAGTACCACCGCCGCCGCCGACGCCCGTCCCTGTCCTGTCATCACACATCATCACCGTCGTCCCTTCTTCCATCTTTTCTTCCCACCGTCCCTTCCCCCGTCTCCCGTCTCCCCCGTCCCCCGCGCGTCCCCGGTCCCATCCCCCGGCAGAATCGCTCACCTCAGTGCGCTCTCCTTCCTCTCTTACCGCTTCCTCTCCTTCCTTCACATCTGCTCTGCTGCTTCCGAAGCTTCACCGCTCTATCTTCCACCGCCTCGCCTCCCAAACAAATCCAGCGCTTCTTCTCATTGTCACTCGAAACGCCCGTCGCATCACCGCAACATCGTCATGACTCCGATCGATCTCCCATCACCCTACCCGTCTACCCGCCTACCTCCCTCCCGCCTGTTTTCTGACCCCGTTCTGAAACCTAGTTCTAATGTCTCCTTTGCCTGCGTCTCCGCAACATCATCGTGGCGCCCGCACGCAGCGCAGTATAATCATGGGCAGTGCTGTCCTGTCGTTTTTCGAGATAACTCCTCAAGTGCGCAAGACGATGTGATTCAGGCACTGCCCATCCCGCCTATCCCCAACCCGCTCCTCCTCCTCCTCCTCCTCCTCCTCCTCAACCCCCCTCCCCTCCCCTCCCATTTCAACCCCCTCCTCATCTCCTAATCCCCCTCCCCATCTTCGCAACCTGCTTCTACTTACTAACTGTTCTGCTCCCCGCTCGCAATCGTGTGCACCAGGATCAAATTTGTCTTCGAAAAATACGCGGGCATACGCGCCACGTCTCGTGAGCTTGCGTTTGGGAAGTGAACCGCCTGCGCTCTGCTCAAAACTGCTCCCGCGGTCATCGCACCGTTGTTTCTCCGCCGCCGCGCGAACGCGTCATTCGGAGCACGCTGTGAAGGGGATTCGTTGAATGAGGGGCAACTTCTCACATTTTTGTTATGAGCCATCAAGGGGTCTGGGTTGAGGGAAGTGGTCTTGAGGGATAGATGCTTTCGGGAATTATTTCTGACAAAAAGTATGTGACTGATCGATAGTGGATGTTGCGTAGCGCTGCCAAGATAGTAATTGGTATCGATTTTGCGGTTCTTTTTTCTTGGACGTGGCTACTCGGAGGAGTTTTCAGTTGAAAGGCCTTTGCTTTCAGCTCGTGTTGTCCGTTCTGTTCATATTGGAACAGATCCAGTGAAGCTGTTGATCAGAGTTTGCGAAGGTCGCAATTGCAACTCGTGCGAGGGAGGAGGGGCGGGAAGAATATTCTGTCCGGAAATTTCAAAGACGGAAGGTTGAAGAGGAGAGCGGACTTCGCAGGAGGAGGTGAAGAGGGAATCAGTGGAGCTGGTTTGCACAGCGAAGCGAAGAAGAAGATGACGTCAGCGACGACGAGGGAGATGTTTGCCTTGTAGTGTAGGGTCTGCAGTAGAAGAAGTCAAGATCCAGTCTCCGATCGACCACGAAGCCGCACATGACTCATCCGACGAAAGCGGCAGCTCCAGTGCAGACTACGATTAGGATTGGATCTCTAATCAAACCTTGTGTGCTCTTGCGTCGATCGGACTAGCATATATGTAATTGTACACCGCTGGGGAAGCGGAAGACAGTGTGGCCTGAGAAGACGCCCTGCACTGTGTGGGGGACAGTTTGCCTTCTTTGAGCTCAGATATCGCATGCGACTTTGTGGTCTGGGACGAGCCGATCTGCAGGTGGCATCAGCCTTATGCGCTTTGCAATGAATACGAAGGAAAGTGCGAACTTTTTTTTGGGGGGGGGGGAGCATCATCGTCAGGACGACAGTCGACAGTAGGGGAGCCATGAAAAGCTTCAGCTCGTGTTCTGCATGCATGCATCACCCGGCATTATGAAGCGCGAGTGCATGTTCTGACAACGAGGCGTACGCACTGTGCACGGCAGTTGCGGTATTCGTACCAGACGGAGGACAAGGAGGGGGGCTCGTTGACTGGACAGACACACGGACAGGGGGCGCATTGTTGGTATGAGTGCGGACGGAAGACATGTGATATTTGCATCCGGGGACGAAGCTATGAGGATGAGGAGACGTGGATGGATGGAGGGATCACACTTCGTAGCGGATGAGCAGAGGGCTGGCAAGAGATCACGGATCGAATTCTGAAGACCGCAGGTAATGGGTACTGTATCATATACAGGACAAGCATCGCACATAACGCTAGGCAAGGGAAGAGTTTGGGCGAAGGCGAGAGGACGAGTCTGAGGATGTCCTGGTTCAATTGGAGACTACAGTAGACTCAAGGGCTTCATGGTCCATTCCAAGTGCACTGGCCTCGCCGTAGAAGATGTCGCCACTGCGTTGTGGAGGGGCAGCGCCGAGCCCGTCATTGCGCTGGGTGTCAGGGGGCTAGCAAAGAGAGTTGTGGACGCTGAGGGCGTGTATATATATGAGGACGGATAAGCTTGTCAGGTTGGATGATTTGATCACAAGAGAACTGCCAGGAGGAGGGGGAGGGGTCACCGAGAAGGCGGGCTGGGTTGCGTTGGACGGAGAGCAAGTGGTGGGGGAGAATCGGAGATCAGGTGGAAGGGCGGCGCGGCGAAGAGGCTTTCGGAAGGGTACGTCCACTATCACTTGTTTTCTTCGCGATATTTTCCTGTCGGATGACCGCCGAACTGACATGGTCATCAAATGTAATTTTCGACAATTCGGCAGAATCCAAGCAGAGTTTGATGCTTTTGTGAAGACAGTTGAAGATGTCATGGCTGATGCAGAAATGGAGTCTGCGAGCGTTGACGCGGTTTTGCGGGACATTGCGACGATGAAAACGATTGATCCTGTTCTTGTTCTTGCGCAGCTAGTGGTCCTAATTTCGCAGCAGCATGGTTCACGAAAACGCAGGAGCATCTGGGCGTACTGAAATACTGTATCACGCGACACGGCTGATCTATGCCATATGCTATCAAGAAACACATTTCGGAATTGAGGCTTACTATGGCCAAATCCTAGCGCCGTTTCTAACGTGCCCACTCGAACGTCAGTTGGGGCGAGGGGATCATTGGCCTCTTGGCGATAACGCCGCTTTCGTGCTGGAAGAGGCATTTGAGATTGCATCCTGATCCAGTCTGTTGCGGGCGGACGGCCAAGACGCTCGTCGATGTTTTAACTGACAAGCATTCTCCGTTGGAAAGTATTTACGGCAGCATTCGGGGCTTGAAATCATTGGGACGAGATGTTTTCCAGCTGCAGTTTCTTCCACATTTACCGGCCTTGCTGATTGGTTGAGAGAGGGCTGCCGGGGCAAATGACAAATTAGAGGGAGAGGACGAGGCCGTCGTGGACGAAAAGATATCTCTCGTCTGCCAAGCGATCGAGGAATCGGCGGACCTTGCAGATCGAGAAGAGAATGAAAGGAGAGCATCTGATGGACACGACTGTGTGATACTTTCACTATGCACACTTCCCGTTGTGCAGGTCAAGCTTTCCTTGCCGTGGTCTCTACGGAATCCACTAGTTCTGTTGGCCCCGCGCAAAACGAGACCCGTTTGTGGACATCCTCATCGTCTACGCCCCTATCTTTTGTACACAGCGTGGCGCGAGAGAAATTAGTTTTGGAAGTTTGGTCAGGTACGTCTGAATTAGGGTGCAAGAAGGGTATGAAAAGTGTGTATTGACACAGCCCTGCCGTAGTGATATGTGGAAACTTACCCAAAATGCGGTTGCCGGCCCCGTCAGTTGCCTTCCCACTCATCTGCTCTACGATAAGTGCGAGCGGTGCAGCTTCGCACAAGACGTGCATATCATGACCGATGAAGAGACAAGCAGCAGCCATGGCGCCCTGAAAGTTGGCAATCATGCAGCCATTATCATATACGTTTCCCGAACGGGCGGAACAAAACGCGAGGGCGTGTTTTCCCAATGCCGGGTCCGTTCGAGACTGGTGGTAATCCGTGTAGAGGTTAAAGGAGGGCTTGTCAAAAGAGATAAGATGGTTCGGCTGGAGAAAGTATTGGGTCGCGACCGGCTGAAGATAAAACTTGTACACACCGGCATGCATGGTTTATTACAGGGTGGTAGCTGATGAGTACAAGACAAAAACCCGCGGGAACCTGATGGTTGACTGGCTGCTGCAGATCCTTGAGCCTTCCTGGAAGACCGGTGGAGGACTTTCGCTTGTACACGCTGAATATGGTGCCGCAGATGACGTTATCTGCGGCGGTTTGGTCGATGTCGAGCGAGGAGAGCATGAGAACGTAACCGCCATGCAAGGCGGATTCGGAAAATGTGAGCGGGGCCTCGCGGTCCTTTTCTAAAATGATGCAGGCATATCCGTCATGAGACAACGTGTTATACAACTTCTGCGTAGCGACATGCGGGCGCGGTCCGGATGGCTGAGGCGAATGATCGGCGTCGGGGGTAGGGCGGGCGTGGGTATGTCTCGCGGCGACGTACTTGGAGACAGAGTGAGTGAGGGTGGCAATGTCGTCCAGCAGACGGACAAGGTCACCTGTGCAGTCAGTCGGGTCGCGACGGAAGGAGGCGCGGACGTGCGAGGGGAAGACGGTGGCGGACATGTCGGGCGGGGAAGGGAAGAGGACCTGTGTGGGCGGGTGGCTCATTGAGGTCGGGGCGCCAGCTCGGAAAGACTGGCGCTCAGTGAGGTGACAACGTGGGACATGGTGCGAGACGGAAAGTTGGGAAGGCTGCGGGAAAGGTGGAGAATGGGGGAAGGATGAGGTCTGTTGTGCTCCTTGATCTGAAAGTTTGTTTAAAGGTCGGGAATTCGAGGAGAGTTGTTGGTGGATGGATAGGTGATTGGAGGCTGCAGATGATCAACTTGGCTAGCGAATGGGACAAATACGCGGCCATGAGCGGCAGTATGAAGGTCGAACGGAACGGCTCTGGGAAGTTGTATGCAGAAGTGACGGATGTGCGCACTGCGCGTCCCGGATGCCGCCATGTCTTAACCTCCTCCTCCCTCATCCATTTGTCCCCACTGCAGCCGCCCGGGCCCCCCCTTCCTCCCCCCCTACGGAACCCATCTTCGTTGCCGTGTTTTACTTTCTAAACTCACCCCCCCCCCGCCCCCGCGGCACCGTCACCCTCTGCTCCACTGCCGCCCTACCGTTATCTGCGTTCAGTGCGCTGAGGTACACACATATAAGACCGCCATCTACTTGACGCATCTCTGCCACTGATCCAACTTCCCGCCCATGTTCAATCTGAATTAGTCGGCAGCCCTTATGAAGGCAGAGTGAGGGGCTGCGGTCCCGTGTTGACTATCAGCAGAAGCCTCGTCCATGGTTGCAGCTCCCTTAAAACCACCCTCGACTGATTCATGCGTACTGCTTTGGTTGTATCTCAGTTAATGATAATGATTTTCATTGAAAGTGTAAGGATCAAGCTCTTCAAAGGTCATTGGATTGGAAATTGGAACATGACTCATGTCCCGGTCTGGCGTGTTTTTACGTTCTTGATAGTCGCACAGGCCATGTTCTCTTTATTTCGTCAGAAGAAATGGTGCCCATACTATACCGCCAGACTTTGTCTCAGCTTCGCTCATGTTATTGTCTACAACTACCAATACTTTGTAGATCCCAAGATCGATGTTCTTATATCGAAGAACCTTGAACGAGAAAACATTCTAGACATCAGTCTGTCTGCAGCTTTCATGCTTAACCGCGTCCCTTTTGATGAAGGAGAGGGGGGAGAACTCTACGCCACTCTTGGAAAATGCTTTCCTCGATTGTTAGTCCGGCAACACAGATCGATCCTCTGTTTCGGCGTAAGTGTTGCGCCCCCTCTTCTTCAAGCAGAAATGCCAAAACCACCTCCTCCGCAAGGGTTTGCCGCCTCGGAGTCTGAGTCTCAATGAAAGTACCATCAAAAGCACCACCACTACGACCGAACCCAGCCACCTCACCATCCCAATAATCATCAATCCCCCCTAGTTGCCCGCTTATCTCTAAATAGGTTATGTAACTCGCATAGACGTCCACATGTTGATCGGCAGTAGGAATTATGTCTTCGCCATTGCAGGAGGCCGCACTAGATCCGTCGCCCTCCTCGGTGTCAGAGACGGAGGCCAATTCCTCTGTGACCATTGGGACGGCAGCAGAATCTGTAGGAGGCCCCAAAATCACTTCCAACTCGGCAGCGAACGTAACTTTCTTCAAGTTTCCCATTTCTCAAAAAACAAAAGAGCCTGAGACGGTGGGCAAGGAGAAGATGTCGCGATCCGCGTTGTGTGGGGTTTTTGAGCACGCGACGACAAGTTGGCCGACAGATATGAAGACCAAGCGTATTCAATAGCACTTTCTTCGTCGATGAGAACCGAGGGACACGAAGTGCTAGGGCTGGCAGCAGTCCCCTGCGGGACGGAGGGTGCCTCGCATAAGACGGATGCGCCACGTAACCTTCCGTCTGCGTCGGAGCCGATGGCAGCGGGGCTGCGCCAGTGTGTACAGAGCATCGCTGGACGGATTGGATCACAGGAACTGATGCCGCATCGCCTCAACGAGGTGCAGTTTCAAATTACTCACCCCTCACCCACGGAAACATCGGAGATGCCGTGTCACAAGGGATTCGGGGAGATTACGGGGATTTGGACACTACGGTCGTGATACGATAGAAATGATGAGGGGGTTTGCTACTTCTCTGCTGAGCGGAAGGCAGGGAGAGATTAGCGGATTAGGGTTGGAAGGAAGGAAAAGGCTTTAGTTGATTTTTGTAATGTGGGATCATGCTGTCTTTGTCGTTGAATAATTTTTTTTCATGTTTCAGAGTGTGCGATGACGCACGTAGTGTCGGTATGGTTCGAAGTGAAAGTGCAGTTGAGGCTTTCGTCCCGCTGCAGTACGATCGAGATGACAGGATCCACATGAACGCCACCTGCATAGAGCATTGCGACTGAGACATGTGCAACAACCTATTTTGCGATTTTGGGAATGGGACATGAAATGGTCCTTACATACGATCTCGATCCTGAGCAAGTTGCCGACAGAGGGGGGTCTCAGATGGCGTGGAATAATTGTGGTTTTGGTTTTACCGGCATAAATTGATTTCGCGATCGTCTCGCCGCCGCTTGTTCCCAGCTTACGGTCCAACCTTTTTTTTGTCACTGCGTCGTGAACACCTCCTCTGTCATGCATTAACCCTCACAGACGCCCCCCGTTCTCCCCAACTCCCTCCCTTTCTATTCTCTATCGGAAACTCTCTTGGAGTCAGTACACTCGTTCTAAGGACGATGGAATGTGCAGCCGGCAGCAGGGGGA
>NW_005178491.1:0-7246 GCF_000350225.1 Chondrus crispus | reverse complement strand
CCAAGAGATTTTGGATAAAGCCTTTGGCAACCTCCTGGAAGTGTTGAGGAACGCAGAATTGAATCGAAAGGTGGTGGAAGGTACGCTACATACCGGGATGGCGGCTGTGGTACAGTTTGTGGGCAGGAAAACGCCATAGCCTTCTTGTTGATGAATGAGGCGAAAGCCAACCAAAATCTGGTTTCCCTCACAAATTATTAGGGTTTGGAAGACTCTTTACCCGGGCCTGCACCGCGTTTTTTTGTCGTCGGATCCATTGTGCGACGGAAAGCTCTAGAGGATTTAGGGAGCACAGGAGGAAAGGAAACGGGACTACGATTTGCATATATATAGGGAAATGGCAATACACACTTGAGAAGTATCGTGGTTCCACGTGAAAAAACCGCGGCAAATTCAAATCAGAGTACAACAGTGTTGCGGGCCATGTGGGTATCGGTGTCTGTGTGTGTCGTCACGTGTTCGTTTTTGGGCCACTTCAGGATGTCGATTCTCTGATAAATCTGTTCTGGTCTCGAATGAGGTTTTCGGACAACGCGGATGAAATTGACGGAGGAAATGAGTCGTCGGATGGGGAAGGTGAAAATGGGCAATCTGGAGAAGACGTCGGGTGAAGCTGTCGATCAGAGTTTGCAAAGGTCGCAATTGCAAGTCGTACAGGGGGGGAGGGTGGGCAAGGGCATTCTGTCTGAAAAGTCGAAAGACGGAAGGTTGAAGAGGAGAGCGGACTTTGCAGGACGAGGTGGAGACGGAAGCAGTGAAGCTGCAGTGAAGCTGGTTCGGACAGCGTAGAAGAAGATGACGTGAGCGGCGAGGAGGGAGATGATTGCAGTGTAGTGTAGGGTCTTCAGTAGAATTCAAGAACCAGTCCCCGAAGCACGGCGAAGCCGCAAATGATTCATCCGACGAAAGCGGCAGTTCTAGTGAAGACAAAAATGAGGATGCCGCAGCGAACTTGAAGATGTCATTGTCGCTATCAACAGCCGTCGCAAAGTACATTTACAAGAAAGATACGAAGAGATCTCAGGACGGAGGAAATGTCAGCGAGGAGGACGAGTCTGATGTCGAAGGCTGTAGTCCAGAAGAAGATAATAATTTTTTTCTCACCAAAGCGGAGGAGAAGGCATGCCGAAACCGGGAACAAGAACGAATTGCTGTTCCCGACAAGCGTACTTGACGAGATAACACGTTTAATCCTGAATGCCGGGAAAAATTGGATCTCTAATAAAAAATTGTGTGGCCGCCCTAGACGGCAACGTGTCGGAACTGGCCAGTGCAATATAAGCGCTGGAGAATTGCAGAACGACGAGGACGACGACAGTGTGATAGACCGGAATTTGGAGGATGTTGAAACCGGACATGGTCATCGGGCGAAGGCACCTCCAGTAGTTTTCAAACAAAACTGGAGAAGAAAGCAACTCGGACGGTGACATTGATGATTTCGGTAGACGGAAAGTCCAGCAGAAAGAAGAGTTGAATACTGAATGAGATAAGCGAGACGGCTGCTCCGAGCGGGAAAAGAGAGGCGTAGACAACGAATAAAGTGTTCCGTTGAACTGACATACACGTTCCTTCAGAAGGGGATTAGGGGCTAGCTGCCGGATCGTGGTTGATTTCTTGCGACGCGGACTTTAAACACCGCCTGCTCCGTTGTTGCCAGCTTGCGATATGAGGAATACCTGCGTGTTGGCAATCTTTGTGTCGAGGCCAATGTAACCATTTCTGTTGCCGGCTTGGTCGCAATGAAGTTCCACAAAGTCATCTTAGCAACAATCGGTTCCCCAATACATATAAAATGGATCCTCCATATCTGGGAAATGTCCTTTGCTACTCTCCTGTACAGCAGTGATGCTAAAGATCCGGCATGCACGCCATCTGGTACAGCCTCAGCGCCCCTAAAAAAAAGTCGCCGAAGACTGGATCGCAGAAACGGCCATGCCAGAGACGCCTTCCTTTTCCTTGATCTGTGCGAAAACGTTCGCATGAAGACGTAAGCCCCTTTCACTGTTACGCACCGTTTGCAAGCTCTCCTATACGATGGCGTACATCAAAAGTACGAGGCGGTGTCGCGGAAGAATTTGTGCATGCCTCAAGTTCATCGCCTCTGAAACGTTCTTCATATCCGTATTCAACCAATAGAAGCACTGTGCACCTCCCAATGCGGCGCGAACCATAAACACATCGAGGCGGGAATGTAGTGTCATCTCGACTGCTAATCTGAGAGTGAACGTTTGACGGAGCAGGGGTTGTCAGTGGGCATGAAAGGGGCTGGGGACTGGGGACTGCTGTTGCCGGGCTTGCCACAGGGTTCATCAAAAATGTGAGCAGAGTTTATACAGTAATACATATCCCTTTCTTGCAGAGGTTGAACATCACTGTCCGTTGTCACTACACAGGACAGCACCGTAGCACTTTTCAGAGTGGAAAATGTCCATCTTCAAACACCTTTAGCCATAACTTCTTTAAGATTGAATGGATGAAGATTTATGAGCACTGGACATAGTTTGAGTTCAGTTCCGAATGCCAAACGCTGGATATGAGAAGGAGATCTGTTCAGCTTCTACAGACGCGTACAGCAGTTAACGGGAGCCCCGTTTCGTTGTACTGGATATTTTTTAAGTTACTCTTTCTCGCCAGAACTCAGTAAGAATGTATTATTTCCATTGAATTGAGAGTCATTCTCTGGATAACTGAGACAGTAACCAAGGTCATTACGCGACGCAGAATACCACAATCACGCTGCCGATCTATTTCAGGACAAGGGCAGACGATGTTGAACGATTACAGCGTCAAAACGTATGTGAATGCAAATGGGGATGTGAGCTTGCCTGGATAGGAGGTTTGTTGGCGTTGGTTGGCTTCACTGAGCCACCGTTAATGAGGGGAGTGGATTCAGCCTGTTCTAGGTTAACTTTGGGGGAGGGCCCTGCGCAAAGGGAAGTCCCGTAATCCGGCGGTGCGGAAACGTGATGATGACGTCATGCCCTGCAGTCTGCAGGGCATGACTCTGTATTGGGCGACCAATGATAAAAAGGGGATAAAATAGCAAAGAAAATATTTGAAATATACAAACACTGATCGCATTTGATTTGAAACATATAATTCATATTATGGTTTCATCGAACACGTCTTGTCGCGGGGGGCAGAAACGTGGTTATACAGTGTACAAAGAAAGACTGGCGTAGGGCGATCATTGAGAAAAGGGGATAAATTATCGAAGAAAAACAGTGGAAAACATGAACAAAAACTGTACGCATGTGATTTAGGACGTACCGTATATTTTCATAATCAATTTGAATCCAACACGTCACACGCCGCCTGGAAACAAGATGACTACGTTGTGCTCTGTAGAGCATGACGTCCTTGTTACTAGAGAAAGTTTTGGAATAATAAAAATAATGGCAACATTATATTGGTATATATATCAAATATTTTTTCAAAAATATTACACGAACAAAGGCTGTACGATTTTCATTGAGGGCATATATTTTCATCACCAATTCGAACATTACACGTCATCCCGCATTATAGAAACATGATTACTACGTCATGGTCATTCATTTACTGAACGCGGTTGTGCAGTCGTACTGCGTACTGCTGATGCTTTAAAATTTATTATTAAGGGATGAGCCACCGCCCTCAACGGACAATTAAAAAATTAAAAAAACCAGTTGGCATAAACTAGGCGCACTGCAAACAGAATACAAATCCTATTGTGGCGCCAATATGCCTATGCCCTTGCGTATTATTCGAAGGACTGGTTCATGCAGGAATTAAAAAAACAGAACTATCCCACACATACCAGCTGATATGAATGAATGTATTAAATTATCATACTAAATGTAAGAATCACAACAATTTCACTTCTTTTAACTTTACGATGTTACGGTGGAGGAATGTAGTTACAATTATAGAACTTTACGACAAATTGTCTTGTATGAACAAATAAGATCCCCCATTTATGTAAAAGGTGTATCATGTTTGTTCAACATACGTGTAGGGGTTGAAGGAAGGGAAAATGTTCACACGCTACATACCACTACCCTGACGTAACATGGGGATTACATGTGCAGCATGAACTTGGAGGATTTTGATCCACATTTTCCGGATGAGAAACTGCCATGGCTACGCATAAACGTGCGAACCAAACACATTGTAACGTGATCTCAACTGGGAAGATGTATCCCTACCAAAGCTGCAGTAGGGTAAAAGGTCGCAAAGAAAGAACTTCCATGATGCCCCTTAATACGTGCAGAACACTCTCAAGTATAGCAAGAAATGCATGAACTGCAGCAAGGTGTATACCAACCCAACTAAAACCACCACCAATGTTTTGACAATCTGCAACGTATAATATCCTGCAGATGCGTAGTTTCTACAGCAATAACGTACAAATAAAAAACCGCAAGCACTTTTAAGCTGCCGAAATGCAGAGTCACGTCCTATACCCATGGGTTGGACGGATGGGAGGTTAGGCGTCGAAATTGGCATCGCTATTGAAGATTCCTGGGATGGAAGGCCTACTGGCTCCATAAAATATCTGCAAAAATTATATCAAAGCACGGGCCAAAACACTCCCCACGCTCCGCGGCGGATGGAAGTCCCGAATCTCGGACGGAAGGCCTATTGGTCGGATGGAAGGTTTCATCGCTGGTTTCATCCGTGTCGCAGCCCTCGTTATGATCATTCTTGACATGGCACTCACCTGTTGGCTACTTTGAATTCCACTCTTCCTGCCTTTCAGGTTTGAATGCCCTTTTTCCCGCCTTAAAACTGTACTCACTGGCTCTCTCTCTTTTGACTGCTGCTTTCCATCTAAGACACCCATCCATTGGCCATTCCCTCTGGAGGCACCCATCCATTGGCCATTCCCTCCTGGGACACGGCGGCAAGTCTGGTCGGACCATCACAGATCCACTGACCGGATGCTACCGCTTCAATAGTTTTGTACGAGGGTAGAAACGTGTCTGTTTTTGCGAATGTGGCAGGGATTCTGAATATAGTTGTAGGAGAGAGCGCGAGGAGGATGGCTTTGCGAATACCGCCGGCATGCAACACCCGTAATTAGCGGGAAGAGTTGCCCTTGCTCACGCTCATTAATGGCCCGCCGTCCACGTCCATCTCTACAATCCCCACTGCGCCCCTCTCAAGCTGCCCCCGAACGGCACGTTGCTCCGACGTGCATCCGAGCTGCCCCTGCTCTCCAAAATTGATAGCAACAAATCGATGGCGACCTGAAAGCATCCCTGACCTGCATCACGGCGAGCTCGGCGGCGAGCTCCAGCGGGCACGTAGAAATCGGAAAGCAGGCGGCTGTGGCCCGGAGAGCATTCCCCGCTTGCTCCCCGACTGCACGGGGACAACGAGGCAATGGGTGTAGTGCAGAAACGCGCGAGGCGCGACCACCATCCGCAGTCAACTGGAGGGTCACGCACGGATAGGCGAATGTGTACAATGAAGCGGACACGCGCGGGAGTTTGAAGGTAAAGCGGTAGGCAAGCGGTGAAGGTGGAACGGCGCGGCTCTGGGAAGGTGTATGCAGAACTGGCCCGTGCTCATACAATCTGCCTCTCACGAGGAACAGTCCCTCGCTCGCCCCCCTCATCCCCCCAACCGAGTGAATCATATGGCAACGAACCGCTCTGCGCCTTAGCGAACCCCTTTCCCCCACCCACACCGTCGTCCATAGCCCCGCTCTTTATAAACAGCCAACCCCGCCGTACTAGCTTTCGTTCCTCTCCCCTCCTCACCCCTCATCCCGACGCTCATCATCTCATCTTGACTCCTTTTTTTTTTCGTTCTACGATACCACCAACTCTCCAACATGTTTCCCACCGGCTCCCCCCAAACACCGTTCTTCCCTATCGGTTGCCCTACAGAGCCTCCCCCAAACTCCCTCGACGCTTCCGTTGCTCGCTTCACTCCTCCCGCTCCCAAACCTCTTACCCCCCCACCTGCTTGCAAGGGCCGCTCCAAGCGCAAGCCCAAAGGCATCATTCGCGTTCTACCTGATGGAACCCCTTGGACTTGTGCCAGGTGCAAAACCATCATCACCGCCGTCCGCCGTAGCCGATCGGGCGGCGTTGCAACGCTTTGCAACGCGTGCGGCTTGCGCCGCTCCAAAAACATCCGCGCCGCCCTCGAAGGGGGTATTTCCAAGAAGCGCGGGAAGAAGGGGCCCAACGCCAAGGTCAAATCGAATGAACGCAAGGCAGTTGCGCAGAAAAAGACGTTCAAGAAGGCTGTTGCGCTGCAACAACACCGACAAGATGTGCCAGTTGCCAACAATACGAAACAGCCTGGCCGCTTTGTTCACCATGGAAACGACCAACAACCGAATCAAAACACACCGGCGCTTCGGGAGCAGCCGGCCCGAGTCTCGCAGGCTCCTGGGCGTGTACACTACGTCATTAAACAGGAGCAATGCGCGACAATTGAGCAGTCTGCGTATGGCACAGCGCAGCACCAGCCTCCCGCGCATTGGGAAGCACAGTACCAGCCTCCATATGGTTCCCCGGAAGAGCAATCTCCAGCCTCGGACACTTCATATGAAACTTACGCTGTCAAGGATCACAGCATCCCGGTAGAGTATTTGCCGGTCACCGCGCAACACCAGGAGCGGGTATATGGGGAGGCAATACAAGAGGAGCTCGCCGCAGCGGTCGGCTGGGAAGCCCAGAACAAATGCGTCCCTTGGCCGGTGGCAGGAGGCTACGCTCCCGATGGCCACATCACTGAAGGCGAGGGTGGAAGCCTACAGGGCAAGGAAATTGGAGTATCACATCTATTTGGATCGATGACGTTGCACGCGAATGTGATGAGGACGCAGGAGATGCAGGGTGAACATGAGGGCACGCTGGGCGATAGATATGAAGACCAAGTGTGTTCACCAGCACTCCCATTGTCGATGAGCACAGAGAGCGACGAAGTGCTGGCGGCAATCGCTTGCGGGATGGAGGGTGCTTCGCACATGACGGATGCGCCATCTCCCCTACCGTCGGCGTCGGAGCCGATGGCAGCGGGGTTGCAGCGGTGTCTACAGAGCATCGCTGGACGAATTGCATCACAGGAACTGATGCTGCACCGCCTGAACGAGGTGCAGTTTCAACTACTCGCCGACGGGAACATTGGAGATGCGGTGTCACAGGCGCGCCGGGAGATTGCGGGGCTGAGGGACTACGGTCGTGATACGATAGAAGTGATGAGGGGGTTTGCTACAGCTCTGCTTAGCGGAAGGGAGTGAGACGTG
>NW_005178490.1:0-41322 GCF_000350225.1 Chondrus crispus | reverse complement strand
TAAAGTGGAGAACTGTACCGCTTTCCATACATTCTGTATATCCTTACACCTCTTTCCCTCTTGACATAATGCACACCTGGATGAACATCTGCAAAGACATGATGGACATTTTCAAGGGTAAATGCATTCATCTGAAAGAAGCCTATCGTAGCGATGATCGATTTATCCTCAGCCCTTCACAGTGGCGGCAAGTAGATGAGGAGATGAATGCGATCCGGAAAGGTACTGCCCAGTCTGCTTTCCCTGATATACCCCGTAATACCGCGCACTACTCAAATTGGAAGGCCTCGGAGTGCATCGAGTTCTTATCGAACTTTGCCATAATAGTTTTTGATGGCATTCTGCCACAGCCGTATCTCCGGAATCTGTACCTTCTTTCTCAACTGGTCGAATTGTCTCGCAGACCCGTCATGTCGCAAAAGCAAGTGGAGGAAATGAAGCAGCTTGGAATAGACTTTGTTTGCGGGTTCGAATCTCTGTACTACCGAAGTGACGTGAGGAGAGTGGGGGTCTGTAAATCAACAGTTCACGACGTTGTCCATCTCGGTTGGATGGTTGAGCAATGTGGACCCCTGGTTAACTATAGTCAATTTTGGATGGAGCGCTTCATTGGCTTTATCAAGCATTTACTGCACGCCACGATCTTGGCGGCAGAGTCAATGAATGAAACAGCCAAAATGACCGAGCGTGTCAAGATATATTTTAGGAACCATTTCGTTTCGAAGAATGACCGAGGTGCTGGCGGGGAAGCTAGGGATGATGCGACTGAAGTGGGGGATTTGAAGCTGCTCTTCCCGCGCGATCGAGAATCACTCAACGATGCATATCACGCAAGAATGGGGACTCGAAAGCTCCTCGCTGCTTTCATATCCAGAGCGGAAGGCATCGTTGAGTCGGAAGCGAGCGCGGCGGTCGAGGAGGATGGGATATGGTGTTACGGCCGAGTCTCCCTGCCGGTTGGTGATGGTTGGCAGATCATTGGTGCGAGCAATGCAAGACGGCATCGCCGTGAAATGACTCGGTCAGATTGGTACATCGCGGCAGAGTTCTCTACAGAACACGGGCACCTCCGTGATGTATATTATGGAAAAGTACTGAAGTTCCTTCGCTACACCTTTCCATTGAATGGAAGCTCTGTCACGAAAGACCTCATTCTGGCTGCCTGGGCAAGCGGTTTGTTTATCAATCAGTATCAACAGGTCTTTAAAACAGGGACAGTGGATGTCGCTTTCAGGAACACAACCGTTGAAGACGTCTCAGTTATACTACACTCGATTGGACAGCTAGAGCACCGCACCAACCGAAGAAGCGGGAGGCATGTAGTGTTTATAGATCCCCAGCGTGCGGCCAGTATGCTTTTGGACAAGGACCAAATAGGATCAGACGGCGTGAATAGGACTTTGGTAGCGTCTCGAAGGTGAGATCTGTCATACTTGAACGCACGGCATGGAGTGTCGAGGAAGAAGACATGGATGGCATGCGAAAGCGGGAGGAAATTATGGAACAGCAAGGAGCAATGGGAGTACGAGGATCGGTAACCTGCTGAGTGTGATGACCATGGAGTTGGGCTCTAAGACATAGCATACGCTGAAATTCAGAGGCGTCCCTGGTTTGACATTCTCTGCAGGAGACTTTGGATCGTCTAGCACGAAAGGAGTGTCCTCATGATTGGCATCTGCAGAAGTGAAGACAATCAACCGGTGCATGGACGCGTCTTTAAAATCATCAAGCGTTTCGTTGAAGTCAACATATGCGTCAAAAATTGCTTGCTTTCTTCTTTCGGGATTTCCAAAAGCTTCATCCTGGGTACAGTGAGCAATACGAAGTACTCCCCAACTCTTGCTTGAGTGAAAATCGTCCCACTCCGAAAAAGGTTTCATGATAAGCGCGACAGACTGATCACGATGGATAATGTCCTAGCGCAAACAGAAAGAATAATCAACCTGAGGCCTTGTCATGTCCTGGTCGGCAGTATGGCGTGGAGAAAGAGGTGCTGAATTCTCCGTCTGTCGAAGTGATACAGATTGGAGCTCCACTTTTGTCGATGTGTAAGAGAGCTCGGAGTTACTCTTACAAACCATATGCCGAGAAACGCCTTTCTGTATGGAGAGGAACGAATTCTGTTGAGAGAACCGCGCAATGTCTTTCGAGGCAGAGTGAATTCGTAACAGAAGTGAGGGGGGAGACGCTTTTGCAAGAGCTTCTCTGAGGGCGGTTGGCATGGATGAGAATGTTGCGTTTCCTGTTGTTCGACGGACTGCTGCTCCTCATGGCAGTACACTGACTGGTACTTCTCGAAATTCAGTGAGGTGTGAGGTCAAAACGATGGTCTTCGTGTGCGTCCGTCGCCGTCCGCATCAGATGTTTCACATCTTCATCACGGTTCATGCTCCGTCTGTTTTCACGCAACACCTTGGAGCATCTCACGATTAAGCTCTCCAAACCGTCTACAGTCACTCCGGACGAGACATCCAGGACAAGTTTACCGAGCGCCATAACCTCCGAACGGCTCGCAACTACAACCTCGTCCACTGCCACCTCGTCTCCTTCGTCTTCCGCTCGACGTTTTTGCGACCCTTCTGAAGTCTTCGCCCCCTCAGATTCCACTACATCAGCAACGACCTTGCTGTTCATCTGGGACCCGCATCTGAGGGTGGTATATTGGACAAATGACTTAGGGTCATGGTGATCGTCATCCGGATCATCGTCATCGTAGTGGTGGCGGCGGTGCGGCGAGTGGCCATCGATATCGCTATTTGTAGTAAAAACCCTTTCATGCGAGGGTGAGGAGTGTCGACGACTGCGCTAGCGATTGCCGAGTTGAAGCTGGTGCTCGAGCTCCTCCTCGTCTGACTGTTTCTGCATGCTTACGCGTGCCATGGCGCGGACCTTGGACGAGCGGACGGGCCGCTTTTCGGCCCCCATGGTGTTTTGCGGCGGGGTTAGTCAAGAATGCGAGACCGACGGAACGGGGCGGAGAGGTGGAGAAAATTAAGACGTGGTCGGCTGGCGGCTGGTCGCACTATGAAATGGATCGGTGCAAGGTGGTGGTGGGGAGGTAGATGAGATGAATGGTGAAAATGCTTGAAAGGAGTACACGTGTGAATAGATATACGAATCTTAAGTCGACAATTGCTCAACGTGGAGTGTAAGTGCATGCGAGTAGAAAGCAAACACTTGGCTTGTGTACGATTCCCATACGGCGCCATCAGATGGCCTCTGATATAGGCGATGTATGAGGTATTTCATCTGTTAAAAGAAGCTCCTCTAGGGGGCTCATTTGCAGTGCACCCGCAGTGCACCGTAGTATGTACGCAGTAGGGTCGTAATGCCACTGTGGGTCACTCCCAGTATCAATACGGATTCCACGTGTGGGGAGCACAGTGCCATTGCTGCACCCCACACGTACTACGGGTATCCTACGGATGCACTGCACGGTACGTACTGCGGTGGCACTGCGTTTGGTTTACTAGGGCCCCGCCCCTCGCCGTCACCGCATACGGCCTCGCCCCGGATGGCAACCTCGCCGCCTTCGTTTCCTTTGCGGCTGCCCAGTCTGCGTTACGCCGAGGCGCCCACCTCTCGGGCGCCGTTCTCCCTCCCCACGTCATTGTCCCCAGTGTAGGTCGCTGGACCTACATTTACTTCTTCGCAACTCACACCTCTCTCTTCGTCCAAGTCCTCGCACACCTCCGTCTCATCTATGAAGACCTCTCCGTCCACACTGCAACCCTCCCTCCTACCGCTTCCGCCCTCCACTCTTTCGCTGCAGCCGTAGTTGTCTGCTGCCTACGTCGCGAGGCCCTTCGCCTCCTCAACCGCCGTACTGCTACCTCCGCCCCCTACCCGTCCGTCAAGCGCTGGCCGTCACGCTACAGGCTCACGCCCATGCGATCGCCCCCCGCCCTCCCCCCGCCAATCCACCAGGTCCCCCTGCTCTCGCCGCTCGCCCCGCTCCTCCGCTGTCTACTGTCCCCGCAGCCGCTCCGGGCGCCCCTCAAGTCTTCGCCGTTGCGCCTGCCAGGGCCACCGACCCCACGCTGCGTACCGCTCCACCCATGGTGCTCTCCCATTCTACCGCTAAGCCTCCTGCTCTGCATAGTACGGTCGCGGCTCCTGACGTCCCCACCTTTGCTGCCGCTGTCCCTCCCGCCGTCGTTGATCTGTCTCCTGCGCTTCCAGCCCCTTCTCCCAGCCCCCCAGTCCAACTCCCGACTCCTCCTCCGCCCCTCTCGCCCCGTCCGACCTCCCTACACTCCCCCCATCTCCTTATGATGCCTTCCCCCCTGCCTGCCCGCCTGCCACTTCGGGACCCAACCACTTCCTCGGCTCCTGTAGCGACGGTGGGCGATGCCGCCATGGCACCTCCTTCCCCTACTGCAACTGCCAATCGTCCCCCGGTCTCACCCCCCTCTGCCCAAACCAACGCGTCAGTTTCCTCCCCTGAAACGAGTCCTCCTCCCGCGCCCGCAGACACCCTCCACAGTCCCCCAGCCTCCCAGACACCAATAGCCACTTCTGTTTCGTTATCACCCCCAAATATCTTACGCAAGCGCCCACTATCTTTCTCCGCTGAGCTCACCCCACCTCACCGCTCTTGCGGCAACTCTGACTCTGCGCATGGCGACCATGACATGTCACACGCGCTCTCCTCCAGCGCCATATTTTGCCTCACCACGCTCACCTCAGCCTCCCCGGACAAGGGCAAGGCTGCAATCAGGAAAGCATGACTCCAAATGAACCCCACCACAACCAAGGCGCCAACCCTACAATCGCGCCCCTCTCGACTCAGGCCTCCGGTTCTTCCTTCTACCTCCCCGAGACACCCCTTGAAGCACCCCCTTCCCCACTCCCGTCCGTCCAGGAGCTCCTCTGCTCCCCCATCCGTCCCTCTGATCCTTTCTCCTCCATCCCGGGCCCGTGCATACATAGCACAGTCCTTCTATTCATACGCCTTACCGGCGTGGCGACAGACGCCCAGACTCCTGAAACTACCCACGAGGCATTTATGCGGTTTCACATGTTTCCAACCGCAGTGCTCCGAAAATTCTTTCGAGGAGAGCCAGGATGGCACTCATCACTTGGGCAAATGCATGCCCTCTGCCTCCGCATTCGGAGGGCGTGCACAGGCACGCAATGGAGGGCGTTGTGGCAAGAAGCCATGCGAGCGCATCGAGCCAGGAAGGAGTGGCAAGATACGCATTTCAAGCGACGTTCTTCTGCGATTTCATCATCAGCCCAGGCCGCACGAGCTATGAGACTCGCCGCCCAAGCTCGATATGGACAGGCCATGCGCACCTTCACAAATCCGCCCATCGCAGACCCCAATGACCCTACTACAATTCACAAGCTCCGCCAACTGCACCCCTTCCCCCATGTAGTAGAACGCGAAACGTGGTCACGTGCTAAAACAAGGGTCGTTCGTGGGGTCGTGTACTAGGTAGCTAGGGGGAAGTGGTAGAGGCTTTCGGGCGACTGTAGAACCCGGGTGTGCTCGCGAACCACGGAGACTAGAAGCGAACGACGCGGTGCTCTCGACCCAGTGGGGCTAACACACGGCCAGCGAACCGTGCGCGCGAGCGGGGAGGCAACACGCGACGTGGCCACGAGAGTCCTAGGGCGCGAGCGATGAGAACGAGAGAGCGTGAACGAGAAGAAGTTAGTCGAGTGTTCCGCGCAAAACCGAGAACGAGAGTCGCGTCCTTGGTCCTTGGTTGCTTGTCCCCAAACCCACCCGGCGCAAGCGCCAACGACACTATATACTGTACTAGATCGCGGTCGAGATGTAACGGCTAGAGCTCACGAGGTCGCGTCATAATACACACGTGTACAAGCGCGGTAGTAGGTCCACGTGTGCGCGTGTCGAAAGCGAGCAACGCTGGTGTAAATGGGCTTGGTACTGTACGTCGGGGTACTTGAGCTATCTAGATACACGTGTACACGAGTAGCGCGAAAAGGGTACTACAGTGGCACGGGTTTATACCACACCCCGCATACCCGTAAAGCCCCTCCCCCTCAGCGCACCCCAGACCACCCGAGGTCAGTGAGAATGAGGTATTACATGCGGTCCGTCGCCTCAACCCGAACTCCGCCGCGGGTCCGGACCGCATGTCACCCAAACTCCTTCACCTGATCGCGACTACATCTATCAGTCCTGAAGCAGGCGTAACGGGATTGTCCGCGCTCACGAACCTCGTCAATCGCCTTGCTCGAGGTTCGCTTCCCCTTCGAACAATTCCGCTTGCCAATGCCGCCAAGCTGCTGCCGCTTCAACCGCAGCCCAGAAAAACCAGGCCTATCGCCATAGGCCAAATCCTCCGACGGCTCGTCACCAAAGCCCTTCTCCCAGCCGCCATCCAGGAGACACGCGAGTACTTGGCGCCAGAGCAGATGGCGAATGGAATTCCAAATGGGATTGATGCGATCGTTCATGACGCTCGCTCCCTTATCCAAAAATACGGACACGACCCCCACTATGTTATGATTTCGATTGATGCCGCCAACGCCTTTAATAATACCTCCCGTCAAGCAGTTCTGGAAGCTCTCCCTACCCGCACACCATCACTGTCTCGTTACTTGGATATGATATATGTTAGAGTACCTCCTCCCCTTATTGTGCCATCCTCGGCGCCCACCATGCTTCGCAGCCGCGAAGGAACACAGCAGGGGGATCCCGCTAGTATGCTGCTGTTTTCCTTAGCGCTGTGGCCCTTGACCCGCCTTATTTCGCAATCATGCGATGTCCTGATTAACAGGTGGTATGCGGATGATGGGACGATCATCGGCAGAAATGACGAAGTGGTGAAACCGCTGGAGATCATCAAGAAAGAAGGGCCTAAATACCGATTCTACCTAAATCCCGTGAAGACCAGAGTCTTTTGGCCAAAACAGCGCAGCGACAACCTTCAAGCCCTCACTGCTGTCGACTCTTTACACGTCATCGAAGAAGGAGGAGTGGACCTTCTCGGCGCCCCTATCGGGACCGAGCTGTACATGGCACAGTATCTCAAAGCAAAGCTCAAAAAATGCAACACCGCCTTATCACACTTACACTGTATACCAGTGGCCCGAACTCGATTTCACCTCCACCGCGTGTCCGGATCCGCATGCCGCATGCAACACCTGTTTGGCCTCGTGCCACCTGAGTTCTCCTTGCCTTTTGCGCAACAAGTTGACAAAGACCAACTTGATATGTACGCTCGTTTCAATAACGTGCCGCTTTCGCCGAGCACCACTGCTCAAATCCGATTGCGTTTTATACACGGAGGCCACGGTCTTCCTTCTTTAGCTTCTACGTTACACGCATCCCACTGGGCGAGTCTGATCGACTGTGCCCCGGCTCGCATCCAAGGACCACAATTCCCGTCAGTGATGCAATATCAGTCATTTGCAAGGCCATACCTGCGCGTCGTACGGCGCAACCTGCCATCTTCCCTACGAACGCCCTGTTCGTCACTGGCGGAATCAGACCTTGGATGTTTGGAGCCATCGGCTCTATTGACGCGACATGAACGAATTCACAAATTTTTAATTCAGGCGCAGCAAAAAGCCGCAGTTTCTGCATACTGGCAGACACACCTGTGGGATTCGTCTCCGAACCCGTCAGCTCATAGCGCTGCAACAATTAGAAAACGTGACAGGTACCATTCTTTACTCGCACCCGGGCCAACAAGTTTTTTAACTGCTCATCTGGCCGCTGTATCCCGCGTCCACAACTCTACGCGGTCTATAATGCTACGTCGTCACTTAGATGCACCAGTTACACATGACTCAATCTCACCACTACGCTGTGCCCACTGCTCCCGACAGATGGATGCCCGAGGAGATCACGCCACCATATGTTCACATGGATTTGGTACTATACATCGTCATAATACAGTACGAAACGTCTTTGCACGACAAGTGTTTCGCGCCGCAGGCCTAGCCTCCTCAATCGAAGTCCCATTTCTCATTCCCAACACAGCAGCCCGGCCTGCAGGCATCCTCGTACAGCCCGCGCCGAAGGCCCCTGGCTGCCCGCCCGACAAACCCACTGCGTATGATGTCACATTGTGCAGCCCCTTTCGCCGGGGCACAATGAATCAGGCTGCACGCCACCGTGGAGGAGCCGCCGATGCCGCTGCTCTCCGCAAGCGAAAGGCCCTAGACCGAACAATCCGCGACGCCCTACTCATCCCCGACAACTTCTCAGCTCCTGTGCTCGACTGGCACTTTCAGCCGCTGGCTTTTGACACACTCGGCGCGTCGTCGCAGTGTACTCTACAAATAATTGACACCCATGCGAGATTAATGGCTCTTCGCCACTCATGCACGACTGCTACAGCCAAATCTAGAATTCACCAACGCATCAGCTTTGCGATATGGTCCAGTGTTTCTGCAGCGATCTTTTCTCGTTTACCGACCCATGAGGCGGACTTCTCATACCCATTAGAAGTTTAATTAGCTTCATATCCGCTACTGTTTCTGTAAGCGCACCCGACTCGCATTGATAAAAAGATTCCCCTCATCTAGCTAACCCATTGAGCCGCGTGACCCATCATGCGTACAGAGGAAAGCCTCACCCGCCTGCCCGTCTTTTTACAGAACACTATCCGTAGTACGGGCGTTGCCTCCCTTCCCCTTCAAATGGCAACGTTGCCGTCCACACCTTCCCCACAACAACTTTCACCGACTAGGCCTCTCTCCCCATTCAAATACAACTCGGAACAAACCCGCACCCACCACCCCCCATCATCACCTCACTTCATCCCTTCCTCACCCGTATTCCCATCCCCATCACCATCATGGTCCTCACCCGCTCCGCCCTCCTCCGCCACATGTGACCCCCACCGGAGCGCCCTTCCCATCGGCAACGGGCAGGGCACATAGCGGTTCAGGTTTACTGCACATCTCGACATCGGTCTTCTGAAAGCCATAGTGGCTGTGGCCCTTAAAGCGGAAGTCCTGGTGACAGCGGAGGTCAGAATAAATGTTAAAGTTGAACGAAATACAACTTACAGCGATCGTCCGCCGTATGAGTTTGGTTAGATATATACGCAGTAGTCGGCGCTTGCGGGAAAAATAAAAGGGGATGGAGCGTGTGCGACATGTCACCATGGACAGGCGAAGGCGTCTTGTCGTCGAGCGTATTTTGGCTTCAACAGCTCGTTTGTTGTACGATTTTTGACGCATGGTTGGTTTGGGCGACGAAGATATGGGGAGAGGGCTGTAGCACTCAGTACAAGGTTGGAAGGGGTTCAGTTAGTCACGACTTTGCAATGGTTCAAAAACTCTCCGTGGGCGTAAAACTCGCTAAAATGTGACAAAGAATTGTTGGTCGGATAGCCACCACAATTTAGCGATTTTGTGTTTTCAAAAACTCTCTATTGATCTACTTGCATCCGATGACATGATTGCAGATGCACGGAAAAAGATAACTGCATGAGCATCACGAATTAAAATATGACTACTGGCTAAAATGAACTCAAGATGAAGCAGTGTATTATTTATTAGAAACCAAGTCATTATAATGCCTGTCTTATCAGTACATGCTTCGGCGACTATCGTCCAATACCCTTGTGTACTGTGACGTATAAAAGTTCTGTGACGTATAAAAGGAGTCTCTTTTTCTATTTTTGGGGAAAATGGCAGTGTGAAAACAGTGGGAAGTGATTGCCAAACGGCAACAACGATTTTAATTGACGCGGGGTTTTCACGCGCTGTGTGAGCAAGATACTCGAATAGTTTCCCTCTCTGTAGTACGTATAGAAGTCCTCCCGATGGCGTTGAGTAACTGGCGTCGTGTGAAGTTAGACAAGGGAAGACACATACCGCACTATTCGAGTTGTTCGCCAACTCCCGTACAATAAACGATTTGCCGGGCGTCGGGAGTTTTCCCTCGAATTACTCAATAATGGCATTTTCCACAGACACGAGAGTTTTTCAAAGTAGCGGTCGGGCCACATACAGAACTCGCTCTTGTGATATGATATCAGCCACGGCTTGCCTTGGGCCAATATCATAGCCTCGAGCCGATGTGAGTCTTTCGACGAACTACAGTATTACGTATTATTACAGGGTATGGGGAAGATTAGAGAGGTTTCTTTCCCATTTCCCGTGCAGATATGGAGGAATTAGACCTATCGAAGGCAACGAAGGTGGGGAGCTAAAGACGTGTAGCCGAGAGTAACGGCAAACAGTGGCGTTGAACTCGCTATGAACAGCAACCAACTCTTAAAGAATATGAAGTTACCACGCAGCGGCATAATCGAGACCGTGTCTTTCTGCACTTTTTAGTGGTAAAGATCATCCTTCTTTCTAGTGTCTGGATGTGTGCCCCAACTCATCAAAGCCTGACCAGTTATTTGCCCTACTGTTGCTGCTTGGCATGCTCGTCATTACACTTACGCCCATTACTCTCCCTCAATGCAACAGGCGCTCAAAGCACTGGCAGAACTCCTTAGTTGCATTCTAATGACAGGTTAAGGCACGAGAGAGGTCGCTTCGTCCATTCAGTGGGTTTCCTCAGACGAATTTCTGTAGGACCTACAACGGCAGAACTCTATATGAGCTGTGACACAATTATCGCCCAACTTCCTCTCAACACCCTCAGTGTCGTTCGAACACCAACATCGTACAGACAAACAGACAAACGAGCACAGATACCACTCGCCAAGCTGAGAGAATGAAGGCAGGTATTTTTTTCTTTTTTTTCTTCACTTTGCTCCTTGTCGTTCACGTTGAGGCTGAGCCCAACGAACAACTGATGAGAGAGATTGAACGCTTCGCCTGCAACGCCGCCATAGGCACGGCACCCGGTTGTCGTGAAGCTATTGTCGCTGCAATCAGACATGTCTGCAGAAGCAATAGATGCACTACGAATATTTGCTTCGCCATGGATGGGAGTAGACAAATTGGAGTAGCAGATTTTGAGCTCCAACTTCACTTCGTGGCCATCGTTACTCTCTTAGCTGGGATTGATGAGAGCGTCCGTTTCTCTGGTACACAGTATGGACTTCGCAACAGCGCTATTAGAAATAATGGAAGCAATGACACAGATTTCTTGCTTAGCCTTGAGAAAGTAAGGTATATGCGCTCCCGGAGGTCGTTTATTGGTACAGGTGTGAGTTATTGCTTTCAGCAGTTGAACCGACGCAGAGGCGAGCCCGCCAAGATGATTATTCTAGCCGACGGACGCAGCTCTTCCGGTGGTCCTCTCAGTGGCCCGCTGAGCCCGGCTGCCCTCGCTGCAAACTTTCGCTCGCGATCGCCCAATAACACTGTCTGCGCGGTTGCTGTCGGCTTTTCTCCATCTCGTGCCGACTTCTTCGATGATTTCACGGAGGATCCGAAATTAGTTCTCAAGGTGACCGAGTGGCATAGGATTCTGCAAATTACCGTTGATTTGATGCGAATCATATGCCCGGTGGGACGCCAGCCCAGGCCCTAGACGCTCTCCTGCGAATACAGGAAGAAGTGTGTACGTACATGCATTCTGCTTTTCGTTCAATGGCTCTCTTAGGTTGCTTTACACAGGGCCAGACCGGGCGATTGATACATATGTACGCACGACTGATAGGTACGATTGTACGTCAAAGTGAGAATGCAGGGTTGGTCCTTGCCTGGCAGTCGCAAAAAGGAGCTTCTTGTATATGATTGGCACGTGAATGCGCTTGGCACAGGTCAGCAGAAAGCGAGATAGAGAGAGAGAGGAAGCAAGGACTGCTTTGGACATGAATAAAAAGAGAAACAGAGGACGGGTGATGAGGGTATTCGGGCAATGCGGCGTTTCTTTGCGACAGCTCGGTGTTGTTCAGGCTCATACTGTAGCAAATGTAGAAAGATACGGACATGGTCTAGTTTGTTCATGGAGTGGCGTGGTGCGAATTAGAACGGAGTTGGTTGAGAACACTGGACGTCTGGTACTTGGCATGAGCGTTTGCGGGATTACTCTTTGGATGTCACCTACAAGGCTTGTACGTTGACACATGCGTGCAGATTGCTTCATGCCATTGTACTGGCAGGGCGAAGTAGACGGGGCGCTGCTGGTGCCAGCAGCAAATGGCGCATGCGTCAAGGGAACGGCATTACGCAGTGGGGCGTGGGGCGAGCGAGCTCTTGTTGAACGTAGGACGTGGCCCGGCGTTGCTCGGACGAGAGAAACAAGAGGTGAGAGTGGAGAAACTCGCAGGCGAGCGGGCATGGCGTGGACCAGCAGACGAGCGGAAGAGGGAGTTTTTTGTACTCATACATACTCACTGTGCACGGTTCGGAAGGGATGGGATGAGGTCATACTGTACTGGACAGAATGAGGTCAGGGTTGGATCGTACAGTACCAAGGGTACCTCAAGGGTACAGTATCTGAGCTTTTTTTTCGCAAAAAATTACGCATGAAATCGCAAATTCGGCTCTAGACACCCGACCCGACCCCTCCGTCGCAGAGGAGAAGTGGTGCGGAGAGCGGAGAGCAGAGGTGGCGGGGAGGGCAGAGGCGGTGTGCAGCGACCGGTCGCTGCAGAGATGATATCCAGTGCAGCGACCAGTCGCTGCACTGGATATCGTCTCAAGAGACAACACGTCTCAGAGACAACACGTCTCAGAGACGGCCGGCGTATGAGGCCGTCCGCCGCTTCTGGCGGGCAGGAAACGAATCCCCTATCCCCTATGCGCCTGCGCATTCCTTTACCTACAGTAGGATATCCCTATCCCTTGCTTGGGCTGTTTCGTTGTGGAGCGTGCGAATCGATGAACGCCGGTCCTCCCCCTTTTTTCTGCGAGGTCCGTAAAGTTATCATCCATCCCTTCTTTACACGCACTGGGGCATTCGTCTGGTTGTGTACAGCATGTCGGTTGCACACTGTTGTACTTTGTACTGTACATTGTGTCATACAGTATGAGGGAAATCGGGCAAATCGCTTGTTGTGAAGACACTCTTCTGCGAAGCCCCACGCGGCCCTCCCCGTACCGTACATTACAGTATCGGTGGGTAGAGTACCCTTGGTACAGTATGAGCGAAAAACAACGTTGAGCTCGGCCTGTCGCACAATAATTACCATTTTAATTGGTTGCTTTCATCCATAATTTCATAATTACCATTCAGCGTATGACGGCTCCGCCAAGAAGCGCGCACCACATTCTCGGCTGAAAGCCTCTGCACTGTGGCTGACAGACACGTCAAGTGGGGGTGACCAGTGTGAAACAATTAATGTATGATATGGAGGCGCGCATCCATTTGTCTAAATTGCTGGATGCGTTGCGCCACGCAGTCGCCAGGGCAGGTCCTCACATCCCCCGCATCCTGCGCCTGCCTTGTTGTATCCATCGAAGGGTACCGAAGGTACCGAAGGTACAGTACCGTTGGTACCACACGCTTTACAGCACAACGTGCTGCACACCGTTGAGGTTTGCGCACCGTGTCACCGTGTAAGAGAGACATGGTTATGCTGGGACGATTCGGATGGGCTCTGAGTCAGAGCCTCTGACAGGCCGACATAGAGACAGACTGTCCGCAGCCAGTGTACATCCAACATGTTGCAGAGTCTGCAGCATGTTGAATGTGGCTGCACTGCAGACGGCCAGACTCTCTGTACGGGTAACGTGTGAAGTGTGAAGAAGGGAATAATGTTAGATGATGCAGGTCGCGCAGGAAAGGGAGAGCCACGGCGTTCCTCGATTCACACGCCCCGGAACGCCGGAACGAAACAGAGGCCAACGCATGGGCGCCTCTCTCGTTGATCTCAACGAGGGGCAAGAATGAGGCCCGGTGCAATGCAGCGATGCAACCTCTCGTCCTGACAGTAGCATACAGTACCAGTAAGCGCATCACGCCCTGCTGGCACGACCCTCTCCTTACAGTCCCGCCGTCTCCACTCACTCACACTTTGCAGCCCACTGTATCCCTCACGTGTACACGTGTACACCTCCCCTCAATCCCCCGCGTCCGCGACCTTATATGTCATGATGTGTGTAAACCCTGTTTTGCGGTTGTCCCCCCTTTCCCACCGCTCCCTTCCCCTCCCTCTTCCACCTCCCTCCCTTCCGCTCCCCTTTCCCTTCGCGCGCCTCACCATGCGTTTCTCCTCCCTCGTCGGCTCGCTCCTCTCCAACGCCCGCTCGCGCACGGCCGCCCCCTCCTCCACCTCCCACGACTCGCCCCCGCGCACGCGCACGCGCCGCCGCCGCCCGCGCCGCGACCGCTCCCCGCGCCCGGACCGCCCGCCGCCCGACCCGGACCTTCTCTTCGCCCCGGCCGACCTCGACCCGTCCCCGGAGCCGCCCTCGCGCCGCGCGTGGCGCCGCTCGCGCCGCCCGGCCCCGCACCTCCCGCCGCCCGCCGACCCTTTCTCCCAGCGAGCACCCCCGCGCCGCTCCGCCTCCTCGCTGCGCGCACACCCCGACCATCACCCGGCGCACGACGGCCCGCCCAGCCTGCGCAACCTCTTCTTCCGCGCCCCGCCGCGCGACCCGCCCCAGGACCCCCACCGCCGCACCCGCCGCCGCGGCCCCATCCGCATCCGCTCGGACCTCGACCACCTCTACGCCGCCCGCCGCCCGCCCGCCCCGCAACCCTCGCCGCAGAGCGATGACAAGCCGCTGGCCCGCCCCGTCCGCTCGCGCCGCACGCACAGCCTCCTCGCGCCCGTGCCGCAGGATCCCACGAGCCATCGCGAGCCCGTCAGCCTCATCAACGATTTGCTCACCCACCCGCGCCGCCGCGCCAACCCCCCGCCCTTGTTCGCGCGTGACAGCTCCATCCCCGAAGCCCCGTTCCCTCCATCGCATGCCCTGCTCCTCTCGCCCAGCTCCTCCGCATCCTCCCTCGCATCCTCCACCCTCTCGCCGCCCCCATCACCGCCACCACTACCACCACCACCACCTGCGCTGCACATGCACCTCCCGCCGCCCGCTCCCCCCCGCCCGTCCACCGATCAGGCCCCGCTGCTGGCCCCGCTCCTCCCGCCATTCCCGCCAAGCCACCTCCCGCTCGACGCGGACCCTTCCCCGCCCGCCGTGTTGCGGATGTCCGCCGACGCTTCTTACCCGATCCGGCGCAACCCGACGCCGCCATCCAAGTTTGCGCGCAACTTGTCCACGCCGGTTGTGCCCGCCACGCCGTCGATCCCGCGCGTGAGCCCGCGCCCGCGCCGCCGCCCGCCACCGCTTCGCACCCCGACCGACGACGCCACGGGCTTCGCGTGCGGCGCGGGGCTCAACTCTGGCATCATTCGTGTGCCGCTTGGGCGCACGAGCCGCGACTCCATCGAGGAGATGCCCGTGCAGAGCGATTTGCGGAACGCAAGCACGGTTACGTTTGAGAGTTCGGAGAACCGCTCCACGCATAGCCCCAGCCCCGTACTCAGGGCGGAGGCCGTCGCCGACTCGCGTCCGCGCGTGTCGCCGCCACCGCCGCCGCCACCACCCGCCGCCGCCGCCGCCGCGGAAGCCAAGGCGGAGCTCGCCCGATCCGCATTCGCCGACGCCAAAGAGAGCAGCAAGTTTGACATTTGGAGCCCGGAGCCGTCGCAGAACGGGTCATCCGGAAGCTTCGGCTCGCGCTTCTCGCGCAAGTTCACTGAGAAGGAGGAGGACCTGTTCCGGTTCGAGGAGGCGAGCCAGTCGTCGTTTGGGGACCCGGAGAGCAACGCGCGCCGCTCGCGACGGAACGTCATCGTCGCCGCTGCAATGGACCAGCGCAGGATGGCCGAGGTGCAGGAGGATCAGTTTGTGTTTGGCGCGGACGGCTCGTTCAACGACGGCGGCTTCGTCATTTCTAGCAACGGTGTCGTCGAGGCACCGGAGCGGCTTATGCGGAAGACGTCGGACGGCGCTATGGTGGAGGGCGTGCCCACGTCGAGTAACAATGTCATTCTTGTGAAGTCGCTCGACGAGTTTCGCAAGAGCTATACCTTTCGCTCGTCCACTGAAGGCAGTTCCACGCTGGGGCGAGGCTCGGCCGGCCGCGTTTATCTCGCGCATCATTCCCGCACGGGTCGCAAAATCGCCGTCAAGGAGATCAACGTGTACGACGAGGAAAAACGGAAACAGCTACGAAAGGAGCTGCAAACCCTCATCAGCCATCAGAGCCGCTTCCTGGTGCGCTCGTTTGGCGCCTTTTATGACGGCGCTGGCGTCGTGCATGTGGCTCTAGAATTTATGGATCGCGGCTCTCTGGCAGATATCGTGTTGCAACGCGGCCGCATTCCGGAGCCCGTCGTCTGTAAGCTGATGGAACACTGCTTACGAGGTCTTGCGTTTTTGCATGAAAACCATATCCTGCATCGCGATGTGAAGACGGCCAACATCTTATTGTCCAGGAAGCTGTGCAGGGCCAAGCTGAGTGACTTTGGGCTCGCGCGCGATTTAGAGGCGGACAATACCTCCAAGACAGACTCTTTCGTGGGCACAGTGGCCTATATGTCTCCGGAACGGTTGCATGGCAGACGGTACACGTACGCGAGCGATATTTGGTCGCTGGGCATTACGGTCATGGAATGTGTGATGGGCAAGTTTCCGTTTGACACGCCAAAGAGTTATTTCGATATCGTGGATGCGGCGCAATCTGATCCTGCAGTGCTGGTGCAAAACGAGGAGATCTCAAACGATTGCGTGGATTTCATTCGGCTTTGTTTGCACGCCGACATGCAGGAAAGACCACGGGCAAGGGACTTGCTGCAACACGAATGGATCAGATCGCGAAAGGATGACGCCAATGTGTTGAGAGAATGGCTGGATACGATTCCGAGGCTGCACTGTGAGGATGTGAAAGTTGGATCGGAATTGGCTTTCAATGCTATGGAAAAGCAACGGGCGAGACTGAGAGCAAAGGCAGACTTTCTGTGAGGATCAGGAGTTGTATGACGTCTTGTCGTTTAGCTACGGCAACGTAACGCGACCGTTATATTTGCGGTTGCGCTTCTTGATCTCTAAGGCTCCTTATTTTAGGCAATGGTAGTTGCGCTACACATTTCCCCGGGGCTGGCGTTTCGCAGAAATGTGACCGGCTTTTTGTAGCTGAAAAGGCTGAAAAAGGGGATGCAAAAAGAGAGTGGTTGTCGCCGTTGTCAATTGGTCTCACCATACCCACTGCGCACAATCCACCACCCAACTGAGTCGTAAGTTATCTTATGTATCGTCGAGGTCGTCATTCTTTGGCACACGCGCCACTCAAAAATGCGGCCACTGCATTTGTAAAACACAGCAATTGCACCGCTTCCTCACCGAAAAGCCTAAAAGTGTGGAAGCAAGAAAAACGAGCGATATAAGACTTGTATCTTAATAGCCGCGGGCGGTCGGCAGTATGAACCCGCTTTGCAGACGCATCGCTCTCTCTTAACTATGATATAGTCGCCTGGGCACCCTCGCGGCCCTCCAATAAATTCAAAACCATGTCCCCCTCCTTCCCGGCCTGGCGCTCCACCTCCTGCGCAATCTCCTCCCACGTTTTCAACGGCTCATCCCTCACGGCCTCTCCCCCTGCCACCTTCGCCGCAGACACGAGCCGGTCCGCCAACGACAGCGCATAGTAGTGATTCTCCGCCCTCGACGGGAATCTATTGACCGAAAACTGCACCTCCCCCTCCTTAACCCGCTTTCCCGCCAAATACCTCAGCGCCTCCTCCGCCGGCCTCCCCAGCCCCAGGTCCGCAACATGCATCTTCACACCGACCTTCTTCGCAATCGGCATCGCCGGCATAGAGTCCGACGATGAAAAATACACCTCATTGATCGCCATCCTGCACGCGCGGAGCACCTCGATGGTGTGTGGCGAGATCGCTGGTAGCACGTCCGCCTTTCCCAGCGCCGGCCCCGCCACCGCCTCTGCCGCCGCCTCCATCACCCGCGAGATTGCCTCGCCCGCCAGCTCGGGCGTCACGCGCTCCCCCAAGTCCTCGAGCCGCTCTAGCTGCGCGCGCGCGTCGGCCGCCTCCTCCGCCAACAGCTTTTCCGCGGCGCTCGCGCCCACGGCGGGGTCGTCAGAGTCGAAGCTGAACTCGTCCTCCTCGTTGCCGCTGCCGCCGCCCGGAGGCTGCGACGACAGCGCGCGCGTGCCCGTGCGCCACACAGCGCCCGGGTGGCGCGAGCGCATACGCGCCAGGCCGTGGTAGATGCGTGTGCACGACGTGAGATGCATCGGGGTGGGATGCCGGGGGCTGAGAGGGATCGGGGGGGAAGGGGAGAATACAGAAAAGGAAAGAAAAGAAGAGAAGAGGAGAAGAGAAGAGAAGGGAAGAGAAGAAGAGAAGGGTTACCCTGAAGGGTACTTGCTCTAGAGGAACGGACACAATTGGGATTCTTCCGATCCCCGGCGACAACGTGTACACGTGGTTCAACGTGGACGATTACCAGTTCGTGTTGAAGGGCGGATCTACTGTACATACTGTACGTGCTGGTCTCCCAATCAGAAGCGGCTAATTATTGAGAATGTTAAATATTTGGTATTTTTTGTTCAATTAATTGTCAGTGTGATGCGAGGTTTGCTCGTCTGGTACGATACGACTCGTGCGCAGTCTGAACCGGCCCGCCTCCCCCTGTCCTCGTCCGGCCCGTCTTGCCAACGCTTCTGAATCTGGTTACATTCTGCCACCAGGCGCGTGCGGGCAATCATTGCTTGGCCGTCCCTGTGTTGGGGTCTCTCGGCGACCTGCGCCGTCTCTGCCGGGTTGGCGGCAATGAAGGGCTTGAGGGTGTGTCTTAACAGGCTGGTTCTTGCTTGCCTTGCCCGGTTTTGCCAGGAATACTTATAAATTCTTAACAAATACCGTATGCTTCTTCAGCCGTTGCTTTTCTTAAACTCAAAAATTAAAACGTAAGAGCCAATCATAGCACGCCAAATCACCTCTCTGGGCAAAGCAAAGCAAACTGCAGAAAAACGGGGCATGTTAAGACACACCCTGAGACAGTCGCCCGTCACTTTGCATGTGGGCGAGCTTTCTATCTTGTCCATCAAAGCTCGCAGACCGGTTCTCGGCGAGAACCGGCGAGAACTTCTCGCCGCGACGGTGTCCAACAAGTCCACCTGCCCACTCGGCGGATGACTCGACTTGGGGGGGACCTTCAGGCGGGGTACGTGCCCTCCGCGAGGGTACTGTAAACTTTACTCGTATCGTCCTACGGCTTTCGTTGCAGTACTGTACTGTAATACCGATGGACGGGACAAGCCCCTGGAGACTCCAGGCTGGAGTACAGCACCGTATTATACGCCTCCCTGGAGTCCCTTGCAGCCCTCGTTGCTGGCGTAAAATTCTTGTCAGTGCGTCGCGAGAGCAGCCTTACTAAACGCACGATGTGCCAACACCGCAGCAACAATCCGCACAACCGCCGCCCTGTTTTTTCAGCGTAGGAAATCACTCAAAATCACTGTCAAGCGGGCACCTACCCTAAAATAGCTGTGGGCCATTGGATGTCCTGCATTGATTCGAATGCGAATGGTGGAAGCAAACCTTTCCCGCCCTCTCTGCGAGAAGACCAAGAACGAAAAACGACTACCCTTGGGTAACGACTGACAACGACAAGAGAGAAAAAAGAGATTCCGAGAGAGAGAGATATAGAAAAGAATAAGCGCCGCTTTGCCACCGCCACCTACTCGAATCCGGACAACACCCCCTATTCG
The DNA here is from genome assembly GCF_000350225.1 of Chondrus crispus. Taxonomy (NCBI): domain Eukaryota; phylum Rhodophyta; class Florideophyceae; order Gigartinales; family Gigartinaceae; genus Chondrus; species Chondrus crispus. The sequence goes on along the minus strand of NW_005178490.1, from coordinate 21,734 downwards.
CAAACACCATGGCTGATCCATACAGTATCTTGGGCCTCACCGGCCCGGCTGAGCAAGTCGTCCGCCTCATCGCAAGTCTCATCGAACGACACAAAGCCTACAAGGAAAACAAAAAGCTCTCTACCGAAATGCTCACCGCGTATACCACCTTGCAGGCAGACATCACGGAGCTGAAAAACATGCCGATCCATGGAACGTCGTCGCAGCACACGGGCTTGCTCCAACGTGAAATCGAGGGCCTCTCAAGCTTCATATTGAAGTCCCTCGAAGAGCTACAGAAAGAGTCGAAAGACCCAAATGCGAAACTCGCTGCGTACGCCTATGCAATGGGAGATAGAGAAGTCCTAGAGACGCGCAAGCAAGAAGCGTGCCGCCTTCACGATCGCCTTCTCAATGCAAGCACGGGCATCGATACTCGCGCGGCGGTCAAGCAAGAAGCGGACCGCCTTCACAATTGTATTCAACAAGTAAGCGCGGCCGTCGAGTCGACCAGGGGAGGTACGGGTGATACCTTCAGGGCGTCGATAAGAGCCGAACATAATCCTGCGTCGATATATGTGAAGCTTGATTCTCGGGGGAGCGATGGATTACCAAACACGTGTGAGTCGCGTCTAAAAGCGGCTGTGCTTCGGAGAGATAGGAACAAGCAAGTGGGTGCGACAGCAGTGGGACAGGGCGGAGTCGGGAAGACATGTGCCCTTCGAGCGATCGCACACGACGATGAGATTAAGGCGGAATTTTCGGGAGGAGTGTACTTCATGTCGTTGGGGAAAGACGGAAACGTGGGACGGCTGATTGAAGAACTGTGTCTGAGTGTGGAAGCGTCCGGCGGGAACCAGACGGCTGTGGAAATGCGAGGGCAGAGCGAGTTTGAAAGGGTGTTAGCGAAGGTACAAGCGTGGTTTTGTAGTCATGTGTGTCTGTTTATCATTGATGATGTGTGGGTGGTGAATGATATAGATGCGAATATCCTTCAAAAGTTGTCTGTTCTGGCTGAGACTGCGGGGAGCAGCGGGGGAAAGACGAGCAGACTACTGTACTCCACGAGGGATAAGGAGCTGCGTCAGATTGGGGAGCGGGTTGCTTTCGAGCCGAGGGAGAAAGTAGGGAAAGAAGCAGTTGAGATGCTTGTGCACGCGAGTGAGGCGAATCGAGAGGAGGTGGATGATGCGAGATGCAAGGAAGCCGTGAGTGAAATACTGAAAATGTGTGGCGGATTGCCGCTTGCGCTGAACGTGGCGGGAACGAGCGTGAGGTACATGAGGGAAAGATGGGAGGGAGAAGTATCAGAAGCATGGGGGGCGTACCTTTCGAGGATGGAGAGTCGTAACACGATTCGCGGTGAGAGTCCGAAGGACGGATATTCGTCGTTGGATGGGACGTTGCATACGTCACTGGATATCCTGGAGTCGGATGTGGGAAGGAGTGGGGAGACGGTTGATGAATTTTCGTTTCGAAAGATGCACCGGAGTCTGTGCGTTATGAAGAAGCAAGACCGGATACCTTTGAGTTTGGTTGGAGATTTGTGGGAGATGGACGAGGAGCGGACGGAAAGGTGTGCAAAGGAGATGGAAAGGGTTGGACTAGTGGAAGTGCAGTATGAGAAGGATTGTGGTGGGTTGCGGGTGCATGATCTGACGCACGATTTCGCGGTGGATGAAGCGAAGAAGAAGGAGGGTGTAGAAGAGTGGTATAAGAAGATGGCGGATGTGTGCAGGGCAGGAGAAGGGTTGCTTGCGATGAGTGAGGACCGAGACGGAGAGGGGAAGAGCGCACGGGAGGAGTATGTTTTCGAGAATATATATCGTTTTTTGAAACAGGGTGGGTGTGTAGAGGAGCTGAAGAGGCTATTTTTGAGTGCGCGATGGGTGAAGACAGTGATACGGAGAGGCGGGGTTTGGCAATACGAGGAAGCTGTGAAGGGATTGAGTAGAGACTTGAAGGGGAAAAGAGGAAGCGGGAAGGTGGGAATGGGACGGGGAGATGAGGATGCAGTGGATGGAATGGTTTTGATGATGCGGGCGGCGCGACTGAGTGTACCGTTTTGTGGTGAAAACAGTGCCGGGATTTACTTTCAACTATATGGGCGAGTGAAGCACAAGGCACGGGATTCAAGTTGTGTGCGAAAAATGCTGGAGGAAATTGAGAGATACGCACCACGGCCGTGGGTGCGGCCTGTGAGTGAGTGTGTAGCGCGAGCCGATGGAAAGATGGTGGAGCAGATTGTTCTGCCATATGCCAGTCCTGAAATTCAAGTGGGCATGGATTCCAGTGGTGAAGTGTATGGATGTGAAGTGGAGGAGTCCGGGGCAAAAGTAACAGTTTTCACGCAATCTGCTGAGAAGGAGACGAAGATAGTTGAATTGGAAGGCGAGTTCGAAACGGAGAGCCAGGGCCCAGGGGCCAGTGAAACAAGCAGTCAATTAGAAGGCGAGTTCGAAACGGAAAGCCAGGGCCCAGGGGATCTTGAAGCAGGCAGGCGCAAAATGTGTCGGCGTTTGAGGGCATATTTTGGAATGTGCCTTGGAAGTTTAACCTCCGAAGTGACTGGAGAAAACCCGAGCGTGACTGCAGAAAACCCGAGCGTGACTGCAGAAAGCCCGAGCGTGACAATAGCCACCTGCGCGACTCTCTGTGAGAGGAAGGAGAATGTTGTTGTGGGATATGAAGACGGGACGTTGAGGCTGTGGAGTACGTCGGAGAGGAAAGTATTGAGAATTTTCCGCGGTCACAAGTCGAAAGTGGTTTGCGTTGCGATGAGTGGGGACGGAAGACGTGTGGTATCTGGATCCCGGGACAAGAGCGTGCGGGTGTGGGACGTAGAGACGGGAGCACAAGTCGGGGAGGCGTTAGTTGGACACACGGGTGGAGTGGCTAGCGTTGCGATGAGTGGGGACGGAAGACGTGTGGTATCTGGATCGTTTGACAAGAGCGTGCGGGTGTGGGACGTGGAGACGGGAGCACAAGTCGGGGAGGCGTTAGTTGGACACACGGATTTGGTGGTTAGCGTTGCGATGAGTGGGGACGGAAGACGTGTGGTATCTGGATCGGATGACAAGAGCGTGCGGGTGTGGGACGTAGAGACGGGAGCACAAGTCGGGGAGGCGTTAGTTGGACACACGGATTTGGTGGTTAGCGTTGCGATGAGTGGGGACGGAAGACGTGTGGTATCTGGATCGGATGACAAGAGCGTGCGGGTGTGGGACGTACAGACGGGAGCACAAGTCGGGGAGGCGTTAGTTGGACACACGGCGTTCGTGGTTAGCGTTGCGATGAGTGGGGACGGAAGACGTGTGGTATCTGGATCGTTTGACAAGAGCGTGCGGGTGTGGGACGTGGAGACGGGAGCACAAGTCGGGGACGCATTAGTTGGACACACGGCGTTCGTGGTTAGCGTTGCGATGAGTGGGGACGGAAGACGTGTGGTATCTGGATCGTGGGACGAGAGCGTGCGGGTGTGGGACGTGGAGACGGGAGCACAAGTCGGGGACGCATTAGTTGGACACACGGCGTTCGTGGTTAGCGTTGCGATGAGTGTGGACGGAAGACGTGTGGTATCTGGATCGGATGACGGAAGGGTGCGGGTGTGGGACGTGGAGAGAGGGATCACACTTCATACCGGAAGGCAAGAGGATTTGGAAGAAATCGTGGCTCGGTTCCTGAACATGGCAGACTTGGGTACTGCTTCTCGCGCAGGACGAAGATCAGAAATATTTTCAAGGGGCGGAGGAATTGTGCAAAGGCGAGAGGATGGGTCCGAGACCGTCTTGGCCCAGTTAGACGATCCACGAGACTTGCAGATAGACCACGATCACGGGGTCGCAGTTGCAAGGGCGGGCCATCTGGTTGCTATCATGAAGCTAGTGGTGTAAGCTAGTGGTGTAAGTAAGTATCGAAGTGCGATGGCCGCTTGCCGCCCGTGACAGTAGTAGTGCGTTGAGGGTTTTTTTTTTGTTTTTGATTTATGAATGCGTGAGAAGCTCGCCTCACGGACGTTGCAATCCATGTACGTGTATGTATGTGTATGTATGAACTAGCGACCTGCTTCCGTTCATCGTGCGCTCTTGTGCTCAAAAGTTATAAAGGTATTCGTGAATGAACGGTGTGTTAAGAAGCGTTGCAGACCGGGTCAAAGCGGGGGCCAATCTCACTTTGAAGAGGCGATGGGTACACGTGCACAGGTTTCCACGTGCACAGGTTTCCACGTGCACAGGTCCACACGTGTGAGAAGACAAGTGGCAAACGAGGCCAACTTTTTCCCTCAATTTTACCATAAATTTCAACTTTACTAAACATTTGGGCCTCTCCCTTTACGGAGCGTCAGCGACGTCACTCAGTCCAATTACGAACACCGTCCTTGCAAGGGGCATCGGTTACTGTGAGAGAAAAGCACTGGGCAGAAGGGAAAGTGTCCTGGCCGGCACAGGTAACACAAGCGGCCTCCAGTGACAGACCGACCGCGATAAGCTGTCTGATCACAACCAGCAGCGAGACGCCAGCAGCGAGACGGATAAGTAGGAGCGAGAGTAGAGACGACGAAAGATGTTCTATGAGTTTGTCTAGCCTGCGCCCCGCCGCCGCCACACTCTGCCAGCGGCGAGAACAGTGCGCCCCAGCTCCCCATCCCGCTGCTGCTGCAAGCCGGGTCGCGGTGGGGAAGCGTCCGCCACGCGACTAGAACGCGGCGGGGGCACGAGCGCTGTCCATACGTGCGGCGGCGACGGGCGCGCGCACGCGCAAGGGAGAGCGGGGGAAGGGGGAGGGAGGCACAGCGCGTCGGGGTGAGGGCGCGCAACGGCGGCGGCGACGCTTATGCGGACGCGCGCGCTTCGAAAGGGATGCGCGCATTGCTGCGCACGAGCGGGAAGCAGAGCGGCATAGTGCTTGCGCTGCGAGTTGCTCGTGGTTTGAACGGGAAGCGTTTGCGGGCGGAGCTGCAGCCATGCTACGTGCGGCGTAGAAGACGCACGGCGGCGCGATTTGCGCTAACCCGCCGGCACGGGCCATCCGCCCGCACCTCAGCGACTGCGACCGGCCGCGCCCCGCGTGGGGCGCGGCGAAATAAGCACGTGGAGAGAGGGCGCAGTTACGCCCAGCGGACGGCGGACGGCGGACGGCGGCCCGGGTAAGCTAAAATGCGGCTTGAATCTGCAGCAGTCGCGCAACAGGTGGCCGCGCGCCCGTTTTGATCGCGCGCCCCCGCCGGGCGGCCGCGTACCCGGCGCGCCGTCTTCTCGTCTGGTGGCCGAGAGGCTTGATGGGGGCGATGCCTTCCAGGCAGGCCGTCACTTTACTCGGCGGCGAAACGCACGGTAACGGGGCACGGTAACGGGGCCATGCTCCCCACCCGCAGCGACTCTCACTCCACGTTGAGGCTTGCAACACGTGGTCATTGCGGGCGAGGGAAGGAAGCTCATTTCTTCAGGCACAACATCAGTGTCGTCGGAATATGGCGGAAGCAAGCGACGCTCGCACTTGATCGACTACTCGGCGGGAGGCACAACTGTGCTGGAAGGGGATCATCGTTGCGGAATAGTAATTCAACTATTTTGGCAACGCACTGCTTCCCCTTTTTGCCGCACTTTTCCGAAACCGAGTCACCCAGATGCGCGCCCGCCACTTGCTAACCTTGGTAGCTCTGTGACTGATTACAACCTGTCCGCCTTTTCTGTTTTTACCGCCATTCGAAAGCCCATTACTTTCGCGTGTCCGCCAAAAATCCAGGCTGTGCCGTGCCATTACAACTTAATATGCTTTTCCATATCGATCGATAGCCGCCCATCATCGCCATTCCGGAGAAGTGCGTTGCCAAAATAGTTTATGTTTGCCAAAATAGTTAACGGACATTATTTGACTGTTAGAATAAAGAGTTTTTTTCGGGCCACGGCCATTACAGTATTTGAGGTTGCCAAATTAGTTTCCATGCGATTCAGACCTGTAAAAGGGGTTCATTTAAGGGACTTCATTCCCTTGAATGAACACATGATGTGATTTCGTCACAGTTGTAAAGCTACAGTACTGTATATGCGCGCTTTATGTGTTTATTGAGCTTTAAAAAGTCAAAATCGGTGAAGGACTGGGTACGATACCGCCTTTTCATCAGACATGCCTAGAAAAAAACGGTCACTTGCCACATTTTATCATGAACTGTTACTGCACACACCGTGTAGTACACGGACGGTCGTGGCACACTGCACACACCGTGTACTGAGTACACGGTGTATGCAATACGCCACGACGCAACGAAAACCCCAGCCAGTGCACCCCCGACTACCTTTCTGAAACAGCACCACCCACAAAACATTGCGTCGTACGGAATTACCTCTCATCTAACCTCTTTCATCCGTATTCATACAAACGGCTGCACCCACGGTAGTACAAGTACCCTCGATCGAGCCCTCTTCCGTCGTCGAGTCATCATCACCTTCCCTCCTCTTTGCTTTGTTCACCCTCTCCGCCTCCTGCGGGTCAAGCACCATTTCTAAAAAGATTACGAAGCACGCCACGAAAGCCAGTATGAAGAAAACCTGCAGCTTGGTCAGCGTCAGGCTCAAATGGCTGTCCTTTGGACACTGCCCGTTCGACTTGACATAATTCTCTGGCCTTGGGAGCAACCCCGATCGCTGCATGTCCAGCGTTGCGTTGCTCATCACTTCCGTGTACTTGGAGCCACGCGGAAGAAGGAACGACAGTCCACCCAGGAAGCAGGGCTCGCCCGATGACACTATCTTCTGGCAGTACTTTCCGTGGGCAAGACTCATGCCCGTGGCAGTGAGACCGATCATAAATTTACACTTTTTCTCGTACAACTTCTTGGCGCCTTCTTCGTCCGATGAAATCAGCACCGGACTTTGACCCTTGTGACAGGGACTGGCAAAGGGAATGGGAAGCGTAGTTGTTAGCAACCACTATTTCAGAGAAACACGGAGTTAACGAAGTAGGCGTGACGTACTCTGTAGCAATAGCGTGATCCCAGAACACTTCTATGGCTCCTCCTTCTGTTACGCACACTTCATGCGGGGGTATATGGCACTTCTTCAGGTCTTCAATATTGCGGTAGTCAGAAACGAGGGTGTCCTGTACAAGTACCGCACTGTTAAAAACGTGGGAAGGCGTTAATTTCTTTCCGTGAGATCCTCGCTGAGAGTTTGAGTCTGCTGGTGTCTGAAGACAAAACAACTTACGTCATTGCCGATTCGTATGTCAAAATCAGGAAAAGGCTGCATAGAGCAATGAGCAGGTTGAGAACCCATTGTCTCGAGCTCGTCTTGCCATCGATGGGATCGTAGCCACCTTGACCGACCATACGACTCACTAATGGAGATGGTTCGCGATAAGTAGGAAAGTGATAGAAAACTAAGTCAGAAGCAAAAGAAAGAATTTGAATGGAGCCAAACTTCTTGCGACAAAGACTTACGTGTGCTTTGCAGTGCCTTTCGCAATCGATATGGTATGCGACTCTTCAACAAATAATGCTTCACCCTGCGCACCCGAGAAGATGTTCTCGGCAGCGGCTGGTAAGATTCATCCGGAGGTACGAAGCGCCTGTCAAGCATTTTGAGAAACGTAAACACACAAACGAGCCCCAAAATGAAAACCCACACAGTGGTAGAGAAAGCAGTGATGAAGAAGGCGCCCGCAGATGCCGAGGAAGTGTTATCCGTGTGCACAATGATGCTCAGGCCGTCGATAGCGAACGGCGGCAGAAAATCCACTCGCCCGAAGCGTTCAGGATTCCGAAACCAGCCGCCGACAGCCATTTCGCACTGGCATTTTGGGTCTTGTCGAATATTGCCATCCTTTGTGGTGCACTCGTCTATGTTTTTGACGATAGCGTTGAATCGCACCCTGTCCTCGTTTCTCAACTCTTTGAGAGACTCGCATCGAAATCCAAGCCTTTCTTGCAGCTGTTCGAGGTATCGAATGGCCAGCCCGTCGTATCCATGAATCTGAAAGCAACACAAGATGTGAAGGTTAGCTGTGCAAGCGTTTCTGTCGCAGATTAGAATGAACATGGTTCCTACCTTAGCTTTGTTCGTTACGATTATTGGACTCTCCATGGCGGTGCAGCAGCGAAGATTGACCCCATCGAGATCGCGCTTCATGGCCTCAGTCGCGCAGAGGAACAGGCCGAGTACTGCTGTGATGTTGGCCATGGATTTCCGAAACATTGTCTTGGAAAACGGTTTCGACATAGAAGGGTTTCATCGCACACATTCAATTGCTAAGTGCCATGGTAGTGCCAGATGACGCATGCCAAAGAGCTATATACGTAGTGCCAAGTTTCAGGAAAGATTGAAGAATGGCCTCCATTCTCCCTGGGGTAAACACATTAGTTGGAGCTTGCTTCTTGACGGGGGCTTCCTCACAACAACGCAAGGTTCCATTAATCGTAGGAGGAGCCAGTTTCCGCGAGGCGTGGCGTTTGACTTGTGTCAAGCATTATGTCCCCTCGAAGAGGCGCGGCGGTTTGACTGGTGTCAAGGATTTACTTTGTCCCCCCTAAGAAGTGTCTTTGAACGCAAAACTAGTTTTCCATGCTCGGCGGTTGCGATGTATATCAGGTGACGTCAGGTGACGTGAGCATGCGTGCCGGTGAGCAAGAGATGGAGCAGAGAGCTTTTTCGTTGAAACAGAATGCGTCACCGAGCTGCACTAAGGGGTGGACACTATTGTCAAGGCACGCTCACCACGCTACCGCACCATTTCATCATTGCAGCACATCGCCCTGCTGGACCTTTGTCACCACACTACAAGAAAGAAGCTGTATGAACAGCATGAACACAGAGTACTTGAATACATGTTAACAATCGGTTTTAAAAAAGCGATTGTTCTGTAAAACTGCGGATTGGGGAACGGACCACTTGTGGATGTGTACGTCCGCGACATAGGATGACGTATGCGCGAGAACAACAATACAGCCTCGGGGCGAGATGGCGTCTGCTCATGCGCAGTTGACGGTGGCTCTTGACCTGGCTATGTGAGCATTGTCTCTGTAAAGTGTTCGGTCTGGAAACATCGCTAATGGCCAATAGGGCACGGGCAAATGGGCCCCAAGCGTATCATAATGCAAGTGGAAAAGGTTCAAGCCGAGGGTAGGAGTAACTTGTTAGCGTGAGCACGAAGACCTTCCGAAACAAAGATGCTTCATACAGCACGTGGCGAGCAGGCTAAACAGGTGTTTGACGAATAGGCACGTTCCCCCGCGTCACTCGCTCGAAATTTAATCGCGACCATCTGCCGTATCCTGCGCACAAGACTTCCTGTCGCTTACATGTCAATGTCATAACAGTAGTGCCATAACAGTCCATGTACGAAAAGCACTGCTCTCAGCATCCAAGGGTGTCAGCCTTTGCCTGCCCCCGGAAGTGTTCGTCTTCTCTTTCCATGGTTGAGAGTATCGCGCGCCAATTGGGAAGACAGTGACAATGCAGTAATAATGCAGTGCACTACTCGCACAGTATGTGGCGTCAGCAATATCATCCTCGACAACGGTCATGCCCGTCAGATACAGCATGAGCAAACGCGATGCAGCACTTCGTCAATTCAGGCTGAGTTGTAATGACATCTCCAACGTTTTATGGAGACAAAGTCAATATGCACGTCTGGACACTACAGGGATGACGATCAACCCGAACTCACCACGCCTTGCTGTGACAGAAACGGGCAGATGGAGCCCAGTTTCCATCACAGCAAGGCTGCTGATACAAGTACGCCACACAATCTTACAAAAGCCCCTTTGCAAATGCAACGATTATTCCAATGACTTCATCGTTTCTTTATATATACACGCAGAGGACTGCCCCTCTCATACCTGCTGCCCGGTCCGTTACAGGTGCTGCCGATACGGCACACAACAGCGAACTACGTGCGCACGAGTACATTCTACGCTCTCCGTTACACTTGCAGTCCATTGTCCCGCATCCTGTCCTTGCTTGGCACTTCGTGCCGCTGACCTTCGACACCGTGCGCGTCTTGAGCGCTCGCACAACAGCCGTGCTCGAGGCCATTGCGCAAAGATTGCTACCCACACCGACAACACCATTGGCATAGCCAAGACCCGCCTCTCTGAGCACGTGAGCTACGCTACTCTGTCAAGCGTCGCACCAGCAACTATCTCCCGTATGCCATCATGGCTCGGTCCTAGCCCGTCCTACACAAGTGTAATTCCTTGACGTCCGTCCCCATGATATCAAAAATATAGATTCCCCCGTATGATACGGTACTGAACTAAATGGGTGTCATGAAAATCAGCCTTGCTTCTCAAGATTTTCTGCTTCCAACTTTTCACAATATTTGCCTAAAGGCACAGTATATCCCTAGCATAAGTAATGATTGAAATCCTGAGCTTGCGTAAGTATCTCTATTTCTGTAACTAAGACTGTGGTGCAAGGAACGATAGCTCGTTTATTGTCCGCTCGAAGCCGGATCGCCCTGAGAGGCAGACGCCGCCGTCGCGTAACGAGCGGCGTATGTGCGTGTGTTCCGTGGACACGTATGGCTGACTATAGCTATCATGGCAATGGCTGTGGGGTTAGGTGAGCGGGAGCGCCGAAGTGACACTACTGAGTTATGGCTATCATGACACTCCCCCCGTCGCTGAGGCGCGATCTGCTGGTTTGATGGGTGCGGGGGGTGGTTTGTGATTTGTAGTTTTCGTGACAGGTTTGTGAATCCGAGGCGTTCCAGGGGTTTCGTTAGGATATCGGCGAGCATGTCAGGGCTGAGGATTGGGGAAATGCGGATTTTGTTAGCTCGTGTGAGATGCGTGAGATAATGGTGGCGGAGGTCGATGAATTTCCGCCGTTTGGTTGGTCCTGTGTTGTTTGCGATGCGTATTGCCGCCTGGTTCTCCATGAAGAGTGAAGTGGCCTGTTTAGGGTTCATGGAGATGTCTTGGAGGATTTGGCGTGTCCATGTGGTCTGCTATGCGGTGGAGGTTGCAGCAATGTATTCCGTCTCGCAGGTGGGTAGCGCTGTTATGGATTGTTTCATGAATCCCCGACATATGGGGTTGTATGTGTGTATCATGCCTGATTTTGATTTGCGATCTTTGACATCTGCTGCAAAGTCGTCGTCAGTGTATGAGGGCCGTTCCTAACGACGAGCACGGTGTGCTAGCACGCAAGCACCCTGACATTTGGATTGGTTGAACGGGAGTAAAAGCATTTCCAATAATTTTTTCAACCAATACATTCATGCCAAGTTTCAGGGTGCTTGCGTGCTAGCACACCGTGCTCGTCGTTAGGAACGGCCCTGAGTGGTGAATGTTAGGTGGTGGATGGTCGGAAGGTTGGCGGGAGAGTTGGTAGGGTCCTGCTTTGAAAAGGAGGCCGTGGTTTGGTGTGTGTTTCAGGTACCGGATGAGACGTTTCAGAGCGTTCCAGTTTCTTTCAGTCGGGTTTTTGATGCGAAGAAGAGGCGGTTGGCTAGGAAGTAGATGTCAGGCCTTGAGGACTCGGCGATGTATCGGATGTCTCCAAGCAGTTCCTGGTATTCCTTTGTGTGTTGCAGGGTGCTGGTGTCCGATTCGGGTGGTCCTTAGAGCCTTACGCCATCGTTGTATGGGGTTAGTTTGCCGTTGCAAGTTGCCATGTCTGCCTTTTGTACGATACAGTTGATGGCTTTGGGTTGCGATACGTGGATGTCGGCTTTTTCAGATCGCTGTACTGTCTATCCTTGGAAGGATTTGTGTGCACCCAGGCGTTTGATCTTGTACGTGGCCGCCAGTATGCTGGCAAATATTTCGAGGAGGCGTTTGTGGTTTGCAGCAATAGTGAAGTCGTCTGTACTGATTCCGACGAAGACCGTCTGGTCCGTGGTAGAGAGGTGGAACAAGCACGGGTCGGTCTCGGATTGGGTGAAGTTGTGTTTTTTTAGAACTTCAAATACAGCGGTGAGGTAGATGTTTCCGGCGGGCGGTGTCCCGTAAAAGTTCTTGGCGAGGTTCCCTGCTGGGCAGGGATGTTTGAGGCTTCCGTCGAACCGCGGGTGCTGCCTGACGTATACGGCTTCTTTTCCATTGTGGGGAATTTTTCGTGCAGATATGCCGATTCGATGTCTATGTGTTCGACCTGTAGCCGATGAGATGCCGCGATGGCGGACAAGAGCCTGACGGTGGTTCTATCGGCCATGTATGTTGTGGTTTGCTTCGGGTCATAGTGCATGTATGGGATCATTTTGTCGCGCGTGGCGGTAGATGACTGGTTGGAGCTGCACACGGAGCAGGTCTTGCAGGGCCAAACTTTGATACATTGAGGTAATGATGAGACGGTGATCATCGCTGCATCTGCGCAGCCACCGACGACTATGTTTTGCTGCTCCAGGGCAATGACAATATGTGTCCATTCGCAGCCCCAATGCAGCACTAGACGTAATGCCGCGACCTACTCTCGGTCAATGAAATGTTAGTCCAGTGCCTTTCTTGCAAAGGTGATGTCACCCCGCTGGTCCAGAAACGGTCCCATCCCGAAGGATGAGACCGATAGCGGTTCTAGCGGCGTTCACATCACAGTTATTTGTAGCAACCAAAGAGTATTGTTACGGATACATACACTACATCTGCTCCGTCCAAATACCGAAATACCGCGGCAGTGGTTCATTGCGCTTCCGTTAAATACAATAGTCAACGCCAAGAGACATAACAGGAGAGGTCAGTTACGGTCACAGTACGTCATGATGGTGGATTAGAATTCTGAGAGACCAAAGAGGGTGTACTGATGGCTTACTTGATCCTGAGTTAGACGATGGGCGGGTTGACCTGCAGTGAGACAAGGAACGCTGTGAGGATTGGTCAGAACAGTTCTTCGACACTTTCAATGTGTTAGAGAATGTGCGAACGTACGTTAAAGCTTTGTAGCTAATCGCAAAACGGTATTGCCTAGAGAAAGCGCTCACTTACCCAACGTGTGCAGCACACTCGTGTCTCGGCATGAGATTTCAACCGAACACGCAACTCGCGGAAATGAAACTGTCAGAAAAGAGGATGCGCGGTTGGTCAGGATTGTGGCAGAAGTGGCGTCACTTACTGTGCATGAGATTTCAACCGAACACGCAACTCGCCGAAATGAAACTGTCAGAAAAGAGGATGCGCGGTGGGTCAGGATTGTGGCAGAAGTGGCGTCACTTACTGTGCATGAGATTTCGACCGAACACGCAACTTGCGGAAGTGAAACTGTCAGAAAAGAGGATGTGTGGTGGGTCAGGACTGCGGACGAGGGGCGTGCAGACAGTTGGATCTGGTCCTGGAACTATATATGCAGTACTCAGAAAAAGCGGTAGTTTGATATATCAAACTACCGCCTTCTCTGAGTTGGAGCAGGGCATCTGAGTAAAAATCAGTTACAATTTCATGGGCACGTGTCAATAGCAGCATATAGGTTCTGAAATCTCCATTTGAAATTACCGAATTCGGTATGGCATGGTTGCCCTTAATGACAGCCATCCATTGAGCTTTTTTCGTGCGGTATCACATCAAAATGCGAGTAGGAGCATCTCATTCTTACCGTTTCTATTCATTGAACCAAGCTTTAATGTTAACGGCACAACCGTATGCATTGCCAAATGTAATAAACGACCTTCTTTCGTCTGTAGAGCAGTAAGCTTGCTGAAATCTTGTTAATGCCGAGGTCCATGCCAAACTTCACTGCAGCCCCACTTCCAGTTGCAAACCTGGTCGAAACCGTCACAGATGGGGCGTCAAAGCAAGAGTCGTTGGGTTCTTAAAAAACGCCGACATTATGCAAAGCGTTCCGAAGATGTTGCACCACAAGGGACTACTTCGGATGGGCACACACCATCTTCTTCTGCACCTCAGCTTTAAAGACATCGAAAAAGAGCAAGGCCATGTAGACAACTGTCTACAAAGCCAGCTAAACGTCCAGGGGATGGATTCAAATTACTAGACGGTCAATCAGAATCCTATGCTTCCCTTTTGAAAGACGGGCTTTTAAGCGACCTCCAAGAAAAACGAGGCGTGATGCATGACGGCGTGGAGGCACTTCCATTAAGTCCTCACTCCGAACGAAATGACACGCTCCGTTGTGAAGAAAGCGAACGAATTTCTGGATTAGACATTGGATTGAGCGTTGAGCAGGACGTTTTCTACGAAGCTGAGGAGTGCGAAGAGCTAATAGACGGCATGTTCGACGGTCCTTCTGATGGAATTCGATTGACCTGGACAAATATTGCATCACTGGTAACAGCAACTGGGAGCACACGTCTCAGCGAGACTGCGTATCAGACACTTGCTAACTTTAGGAACTGGAGACCGAATGAAAGGCAGTTCACTCTCAAACTTCCAATTACATCTACTCTGAAGAGACGTGTTCGTCCATTTGCGAAATCCAACTTCTTCGTTCCTTGTCGTGTAGAAATGTTTACTGTGGATTTCTCGAAGTCTGGGTCGAAGGCTGGCGTTGGAAAGTATTCCTCACAGGACAGCGCTCCTACCATGATTGCAAGGCCTAGCAACTGGGCGAAACTTGACTTTTCGACAGCAAGATTGCGGGAGATGGTGCAAGGAAGACGGCATGATATGGATCCGTCAAGCGAGGTACCAAGGTTCTTGGATATTGAGGACACTCCAATAATACAGGATAGGGCTGGGATTCTATCTGTTTATCGGATTCCAACCGAAGATGGTGTGACGGTGCAACTTCGAAAAGGGCTCCTTCTTAACATCACGTTCGAAACAAGTGACGCGGTGAAGGGCAGATTGATGCAAGCCCAGTTTGCAGTAACGTCCTCAACAAACATGAGCTTTGATGCAGTTGTATCTTCCTTCTTTGTTTACGATGATCCGAACTGGACAGAACCGCAGGAGCAGTCCAATTCAAAGCGTACCAAAAGGATGAAGATGAAGAGACCAGAATCTCGGGCATTCCTTCCCAGTGACATGGTCGTCGAACTTGCACTCCCAGGACAGCCAGACGCCGAAGATTCGTAAGAAGCAACGCAAACACCCTTCCTTGTGTATAGGATGTGGAGAGGACAGAAATGTGATGACGACTACGCCACCAGCTTGGTTGTATCTTCTGAAAGAAATGTTTCGAATCTCACTGGCACGAATAGGGGGGTTACAACCAGATGTTCGACAAAATCGTAGTGAAACGAGTATCTGCGGATGATAATCCGATGGACAAGGGCCATCCCGTCGATGCGGAGAGCAGTGGACGTCTAGAAGATGGAAGAAAGTACGTTTTGTACAGAATGTTTCTGTACTCTGATGGATTTACGCCGTACATTGGAAAGAAGGGAAGCATGGGTGGTGTATACATGCTGCCAATAGGTATGGCTCCGGAGAACCGCAACGGAGCCGGAGCCATCAGACCCATCGGGTTAACTCCTCCAGGAGTATCTACAAACGAGGTACTGGCGGCAGTTATTGATGATATCATTGAGGGGACAGAAAAGGGATTTGAGATGACTACCGCAGAAGGAGAGAAGCTTGTTCTTTTTCTCGATGTCGTCGGGTACGTCGGGGACTATCCTGCAGTCTCCCACACTTTGGACCTACTAGGGCACTGCTCCAATGTTCCATGTCACTTATGCAGTTATGGAAGGTACGACAAGTCTGGATTTCAAGGAAGCAAGTATTGTTACACAACTCGCATCCATTCCGACCATCCATCTTTCGCGAGAGATGAGAACCGGGCTACTGCATTGAGGAGATCCAAGTTATCCAGGGAAGAGTTGAAAGCCCTCGGAATGGATGACGCAGATACGTTTAAGACAAGTTTGCAAGCACTTCATCAACTCTTTGCAAAACTGCACGACGTTCGCACTCGTGTACCTCATGTACTTGGCAGTAGGAAACCAGTTGTTCCTTCTGTTTTCGCTTCGTATCGCTCATGCGTTGTGGCTCCCGATCATCTTTTCCTCGGGATTGGTCGCGACATCATGAATCTCTGTATAACATTGCTACCAAAAGATGGTACGCAGAGATGCTGAGGCGATTGCCAAAGTGGCTTTGAAGGATGGACATCTCATATATCAGGAGAGCCTAATCAACCATGACAAGCATGTGCTACATTCAATGACGATATCGTCTATGTACTGCCTGCTCTTGGTAGCACCACGGGCGATGAAGTGTACTTGGTACGTAAACAAAATCACTGGCGAGGGAGTAAGCGGAAACTGTGCTACTATCGATGAAGCTCTCAACCTCCTCGACCTGTTTTCCTCTCTCGTGAGCAGGACGCAGTACTTTCCGGAATCAAGAATAGATGGTAAGAAGTCATTAGACACACACAATGAAGAAGGAGGAACCAAAAGACTGCTGGAGATTCGGAATATGGCACTTCGTTACCTATCTCGAGTAGATAAGCTGTGTCGCACAAACAGCTTTGCCTCCACTCATTTGGACAAACCAAACCTTCACAGACTGTTGGAGTTCTTCACACATACATTGCCACTGTTCGGTAGCGTAAGACATGTACAAGAATTGTTGCTTGAAAGCGCTCATCAGCCATTGAAGAGGGGGTGGCTCAATCCAATATGAAAAACTCACAATTACAGGCTATGGAACATCGTCTTGCCAACGACTGGAAGACTCGTTTGGCAATTGAGACTGAAGGCATTGCACCAGTGAGAACGGATGGAACTTTGAGTCAGCGAAGTCGGTTTTGAATCTCTTGGGCTACGACAGTTCTGGGCTGCAGGATGCCTGAAGATTACTACAAAAGCTTCAGGACTGCTTCCCAACTCCTGTTCTGCAAAACCTTCGATTCCATCGAAAAGGACTTTTTATCATCGTCTCTCAGTAGGAAGGACTGGCGCGTAGACAAGTCAAGAATTATGAACCTAGGAAACACTGCGGACGGAGGTCAATATTCAGAAATGTTCCAATCAACTGACCTTGCATTTCTGTTGAAAGCAAGGGAGCTTTTAGAGCATTTATGGAAACACAATATATGTCTTAGAAGTGGCCGGGCGGAGCATGGAAATTCCGTAACTGTACATACATATGGAACTGCAAAGTGGTGCAAAGTAACAGACCGGCAAAAGAGGGACCAAACATCCGTTCAGGCAACTATATCCTATGGTAGCGTGATTCAAGCCCTGCAGGCTTGTGTAGTTTCGACCGCGGATCCTGATCTCACATTCACCGTTCACGAGAACAAAGATTCTGAGCATGATGAAGACAGAAGGTTCTGGATGGTACTAGCTGTATTTCAAGTCCAGATTCTGGACACTCGTGGGAAAGAAAGTCAGGAGACAATACGATATTGCGCAGTGAAGGAGTGCGAAGCGGAAGAAGATGGATACCGCGTGTTAATACAACAATGAAACGAAAAAAGAGCGCTGGTTGAGCTTGGAAGCTACGTTCGAAAGGCATTAGTTATGCACTACTGCGAAAAGGAGAGCGAAGAAAGCGACGATCATATGTGTCTCATATCCACATCAAACTCAGCAGTACAACACAAGAGTCTCCCAGACGGTGGAATTTATCAGGTGTGGGGGCGAAAGGAAGGGTATCCGCGACGTCGGGCATAAGTATATGTGCGTAACAAGAACTCTGGTCTTTATTCAACAGTTTTTAGCACTACAACACAACTCGGAATACTTCTATACGCTGAATAGAAGTTCTGCGCGGGCCTCTATATCCGTGGTTGCGACATATAAAACTGTATCATGGGCGCAAACAAAATTCAGGTCAGCTACCTTTGTCGGCTTGTAGCAAAGGGACCCATTCGGTGTCCCCGCCTTCCGAAGTCCGTGTCCCTCCACCTCTCTAGTCCCCGTCGCCAATCTGATCCTTCTTGCGACGCCGAACTGTGCAGGAACAATGTAAACCTCTCTCACGCCGCGAGAACTCTTGCTCAATTCAATCGGACATGAACAGTTGCGGAACATTTCAGGTGTACACCCAAGTGCACCGTTTTCACCGTATTGTTTTGTGGACTGACTTTGTTTTGTTAAGCCCCTATAAACGATTGTTCCATAAACAGGGCATAGAACCTCTCCCCTCCGAACAGTTCTGGTCGTAAAAACACCAAGAGAGCCATCATTCCAGTGCTTTGAAGGAGCCTCAATGAAACTGAGAACCATACTCTTATATAAAATGATATCTTCGCAGTGAACTGTTTGAAGGCCTCCGATATATTCCCTCGCCCACTCTGATAAAGGGTTTCCTTTGCACTCTTGCACCATATTTAGTGCTTGTAACTTAGTGGCTAGGAACTTCAAAATGTGCTCCGGAACTTGTTGAAAGTAAGCACATCCTCTCGCAGGCTTCCAATCTGAGCCCTTCTCAGCGGCTCTTGTAAATGCCGGATTATGAGCCAACAATAGCTCTGCTGCGGATTCCAACTGTGGTATGTTGATGTCGGAAGATGGGTTCAGAACACTCTGAGCAAAGACCAGCTCCAAGTTTTCTGTCGCAGCAAGCCAGGCAACCGGGTCCCGTTCACACCCCACAAATCTCTGATGTTTTTGAGCGAAAGATAAGCCACTCCAGTTGAAAAAGTTTCACTGAACATGTCAACAACGTAACCACCCGGTTGAGTCAAGCGAGAAATGATTTCCATGAGAAGACGTAGAGATTTCTGCTCCGGTCGCAACGGGACGAACTTTGACTTCGGGGCGTCGGGGTGCTTAAGCCTCTCTCCCTCTTCTAGTCTCGGAACGTTGTCGATAATGTTAGTCCAAGCCGGATGGCGGGAAGAGACGAAGTTGAAGTTATCGTAGTTAACCAGGGCGAAAGCGTCCTTCGAATTCAGTCCTTTCTTAGTGACATGTACAGCCATCTCGGAAATTCGTCTGAAAGCCGTCGTTTTGATGGCAGCATTCGTGTAATAATGACCCCGCATGCTGTTCATAAGCACTGGTGAGGGATCCACACTGAAAATTCGGAGACGCTCCGCAGGGAGATTCACTTCTAGGAGGTCTTCGGTTCCTGACCGCCCTTCCTCATCGCCTTCATTTGATTCTTCCTCATCTTGTTCATCTTCATTATCAGAACTGACTACAACTGTACACGATGCGAAGGCGTCATACCAGAGTTTGAATTGCAATGCAGAGCAGAATACAAACGCATGTCCACCCTCACGGAGCATCTGACTGATCTCACGAACACAATCAGTCAAGTCACTTTTGCTGAGGTTGTCATGGGTTGAATTCGGAAGATTATTCTCTCTTCGGTAGTTGTAAGGTGGGTCACAGATCACCAGCTGTCTCCTTCCAATATTTGTTCGGAACATGATGAGATATCCTCCTGCGATAGCTCTGGGAATGTACAGCTATACGTCCTTGCGTACTTGTTCATTGCCCTGCAGACATTCTTTAAAGCTTCTCGACACTCACAGCCTTCACCTTTACACTCCTGCGTGACTGACAGAGTCCGTGATTGTGCAGGCCAGCGTCCTGCCCGGGACTCTGGCCTGTCTGGAGCGCTACTCACCGATTCACTTTCCCGCACCGCCTCTACAGAGTCGGTGTGTGAGACTGACTTAGAAGCAGTCCTGCGCCTGGCGACAACTGATAGACTCCTTGCAAGGATGTTTTCTTGTCGCGCCTGTTCAGTGGAGTTTACAGAAGAAACCATCTCTATGTCTTGTTGTGGGAGGGAATTCTTCACGTGATTGACCATTTCGTTCGGATAACCATCGATGATGGGAGGGATCGTTTCCTGAACTTTCTTGAACCTGTCCAAAGCCATCCAATTCGCCATGGGAGGCATCTCATACAAGTAATCCGATGTCACGAGGAAACGGATATTACTCAGAACAAGTTTTGCTGCCCCGCGGAGAGCATTATCCAGGACTGGAACACGGCCAAATGCTTGTGGGGAACATTCGTCGGGGAGACAGAATGCCCTGGCGTTGACTGTGATTGTATCCTTCTGTTTTTTGTGGGCGAAGCCTGAACTCAACACAGTAAAGCACAACTCACGGTCGTCACTCGTCAAGGTGATCTAAGGATATATCATTTCTTCGCAGTTCTTGAATCCCATATATCTGGCCTTGCAATCCCATGCTCGAATAACATGCTGAACAGCAAAGCCAATACGCTGTGACGTCTCCCTATTGACCTTGTAGTTCTGCAATACCTTCTTTCTCTTGGCACATGGTGATTCTTGTTTCCTGGTGTGACAGTTCATAACTACTCCCACATAGATTAGGAACATCATTGCCTCGAAGGAAGTTGCGGGCGAAGTAAGGAATCGTGGCTCCTTCACAGTATTCCTTTTGGAACTCGTGTTGCTAAAAAACGTACACTGGAGACCTCTAGCATTGAAGCTGTCGCCGTTAATGTCGCTTATGATTTCGAAGATTTGCCAGGGTGTAGTATCATTGCCTCTCCCCCAACCAAGAAGCGCCTGCACGATTGCATAGACTTGTGCGACTTGACGTTGATTCATTTTTGATTTGCGAACCTCTGCCTCGGATACATTTTCGGCTCCCAAAGATTGTAAGTAGTTCTGTGCAGCATCGGTCTCAAGATTATTCTCAACCCAATCCGCCATATCTCCAAGTTTCGGTACCACGTTCCCAGTTTGCTGGATTACGGCTGCTCGCACTACCTGTATGGCGTTGAGGCGCTTCCCGAAGGAAGACGTTTTCGCTTGACTAGGCATGTTTATCACGTGTGATACTTAGATGGGGACAGGAACGGATAGCAGTAAGAGGAGCGGAACAAAAGTGCAGGCTTATGTAGAGAACGAAAAGACGTTGTGTGCGATAGTCGATGAGGTTTCTTAAACGGACGTCAAGAGAAGAAGTAATCCAGTAAAGCAACCGCTTAGGTCTTCTAGGTTTCCACTTGAGGTTTCCAAGCAATATTTCCAGTTGAAGGGTACTCCAACCCACGGTGACGCGTCCCGTACGCGCGGAGGGGGCCAATTTCAGCACTCTTCCACCACCCAGACCCTTGGGTGATGGTGACAAGATCCGTTCGGGGTACCCCTGCAGCCAACTAGTGTTGCCTATCGGCGCAGTCCTCCCCCTATGAGAAAATTTCAATGTTCGAGTTTAGCGGCTAAAGCCACTGAATAGAGGACGACCTAGTAGAAGTAGTGGTCGATAAGAAGGAACAGGCGCAACGCAAAACGCAGCGCGAGCGGTCTGAAAGGTAGAAAGTGACACCACGGCCAGCATGAGCCTGCAGGCACCTTGGTGGACGCGCGTCCCTGACACCTGATATGCACATCGACACTCGATGTGCAAGTAAAATCGGCCAAAAAATTGCCCAAAAAATGATCTAATTTGCACATCGACACTCGATGTGGAAATCAAATCGTCCAAAAATTTGCGCAAAAAAGGATTTGATTTTCACATCGACTATCGATGTGCCCATCCGGTGCCTGGGTCGAGCGTCCGAACAAAATTGACTGTTTTTTGGCCGCACACCACCCTAGCGCTCCACTGGGGATGTCCAGGCATGTTATCTGTCATGGGGCATCCCGGGCCGTTGATTTTGGGTCTGTAGGGCGTCTCCCCATAGCTTAATCGCCCCTGTGTAGACGCATTTCTGTCCAAAAATAGTTCTGCTCCTCCTACCCCTTTGACCTCACTCGACCCTTTTCCTCTCTAGTACCTTTCTTCTTCGCACCCTACCGGCGCGCATATACCGAGTACTTGCACTGCGTCTGCTCGCCCTTTCCGACCACAATTACAGTCTCTCTTGCTTCCAGGTCCCGAACGCGTCGCAAACCCGTCTATCGTTTCTCGCGCTGCGTTTTGCGTTGCGCCTGTTCCTTCTTATCGACCACTACTTCTACTAGGTCGTCCTCT